>NC_087438.1:51785000-51850000 GCF_036321535.1 Camelus dromedarius
GCATAATAATCTAATATATCTTAAAGCTTAAGAACTATTTTTCACTGCAAACATCAAAATTCGACACAAGCAACAAAACATGCAACATCATAGTTGGTGGTAACACAACGTTCAATCAGCTTCGGACGTGGAGGACAAAATTAACAGAAAAGATTAAATCTTTTTTCAACAAATGTTATTTTAAAAACCTCTTATTTCCTACTGTCATACATTTAATTATAATAAATAAAAGCTAAAAACCATCATCTTGGGAAAGAAGTCTCAAAGGAATTGCTTCCGCTCTGAAGAGGAAACCCACAGCAAGGGAGAGAACTACTCACCACAAAAGGCCAGGCTTTCTTTCCCATGACCTCTTTCATCTTCCCATTTCTTACAAGTTTACACACATATTTGCTTTGCTTTGGCAGTGACCTTCTTTTTGCCATAATAATTACTAGTTAACTATAATTAGCATCTGATACAGTGGATTTTCCATTGTGGAGAATTTTTATTATAATAACAAAGTATCATGACTACCATCTCCCAGTTAGGACTTAGATTGGCATATAGTTGATTAAGCCAAATAAGAAATATTTTTGCAATGAAAACCTCACAACTAAAAATTAATAACAATCTCTTTTTAAAAAGTAGCTCCTTTTCATAATCTAGGAAAGGGAGAGATGATAATGGTCTGTTAGTAACCACGAGTCCTCTAAGTAGTACAGAAATGAAAAGATGAAGCAGTAGCAGGGCATACCTTAAAGTTTAATTTAAAAATTAAAGCAACTCATACGCAGGGGAGAATTGAATAAAAGAGTAAGATGGGACATGGCTGGGCAATGGAAGCACAAAATACTGTCAAACTTTAATTAAAAAATGTTTTCAATTTAAGCAGACCCAGGCCAGTGATTTTTCATTATTTTTACCACAGTTCCATGACTACTGACATTTTCATCAGAACAAATACAGGATTTTTCCCAAATTTAAAATGACAAAATTATTTTTAATTTTAACTTATAATTTCTTCCTCCTCTATACTCAAGGAAATTTGAACTTAGTTGGAATTGTCTCTTAGACTGAGGCTTGAATATACTTTAAGTTTTTAAACTGTAAAAAATACATATTAAAAAAATAATATAGTTCTTCCTCCGTATTAGAAAACAATCTTTATCACAGACATATTATCATTTGTTTTGGGAATCAGATTACATATTCATGAACCTTCCGGCACATGATTTAGTAAAACACTTGTTTTAACAAAAACTCTCAAAGCAATCTGTCCTTGTAGACAAACTAGAAGAAAACTGGTTCTCTGGCAGTAGAAGACAAGCAGACTGGAAAACAAAACCAAAATGCCCTAGCCTAGTATCAATTAAAAAGATAAAAGCCACTTGAGAGAAATGGAAATCAAATTCAATTACAACTGTCCATCACTATGATGCACAATTATCCCAATAATCCCAAATACTATTTTAGTAAATTTCAGACTGAGAAAATCAGACTTTGCTTCATGAATTATGGTTTGTTTTTTCTTCATATTGTCTTAAAACTGACAGAGTAACCTCTTGTGCCAAAAGCAGGTGTGACAGAAACTGTTGATTTTCCGATTAATTTCCTATAACACAAACAGGGTCAGGACCTCCTTCCTAATCATGGATAGTTCTAACTTCATTAGTTGTCAATCTTTGTCAACAGCAAAAGCTTTAAGGCTACTTGCTAGCGAGTTTCCATATTCCTTAGATAAGAAGCTTCAAAAAACTAATGATAAACACGTACTTCAGATGGTAAATCTGGTTTGCATATTAAAAAATGCCTTTTCCTTGCCTCACTCTGCCTGCCCAAATTCAAGTGCATTTACACATGGGCTTCCTTCTTCCTACCCTTCAGTCTGTAAATCCCTGAAGGTGTAGGGGTCTTAGTTAAGTGGCTTCTTGATCATAATGACAAACTTATTACCACCTTTTTTTGCTGGTCATAGAACATTCCATGCTGGCTACCCATAATAATCTGCACAGACCTTAGTTTAATGCTGCTGTTGCCACTGTCTTTACTCTGATGTTGTGAGGCTTTATTTATTCCTTAGGGTGTTTCAGCTAACAGTGATTCATGGTGGGCCCCTAGATAGCTTTGCTAAGCAAATATCTCAGGATGGAAGCTGGCCACACCAGAAAGATCAACCATGTGCTTAGAGGGTTGGGGCCCTGGGACACTGATATCAGCCTGACCTGGAGGAAAGGGCTGGAGAGTGAGATCAACCATGTGGCAGTAATTCAGTCAACAGTACCTATGTAGTAAAGCCTCAATAAAAATTCTGGACATCTAAGCTTGGTGAGCTTTCCTGGCTGACAACACTCTCGTGCATACTGCTAACTTTGATGCCAGTAGGGTACCATGGAAGCTTTGAGTTTGGAAGCCAATCAGAATCTCCTCCATACGTCTCTTTCTTTGGTTGATTTTAATTTGCATCTTACGGCTATACTAAAACCGTAATCCTAAGTATAGTGCTTTGAGTTCTGTGAGTGATCCAGTGAGTGATCAGACTTGAGTGGTTTTAGGTAATCTCTAAACTTGTAGCTGGCCTCAGCAGCCTTGGACAGACTTAGCAGTCTGGAGGACTGTGCCCTAACATCAAGTATGGTTAAGTCCAAGAAGCACATTGTATCAAACTGGAGTTTCCTTTTTGCAACTCTAGTTTCTTTTTCATGGACTGTTCTTGGAATTACTTACTATTCCTCAATATATTACTGCTCTACTCCATAATGATTGCTTTTCTTAAAGAACCTTCCTGCATCTTCCTAAATTAAATTCTTCTTGGGGTTTGTGATCCACGAGGATCAAATTGGTTACATTAGGGCAGCTAAGTCCGGGCTTTCTCACTAAAGTACCACAAACAAGTCAGAGGTGTGCCGTGCACCTGCCTCTTCCATTAGCCTCAGGAAAGTCAGGTGGCCCCTGTGACTCGAGCTCCTTGGCTGAGTGTCTCAACCTCCTGCAGCATCTCTGTTTACACCAGAGCAACCACTGCAAATACCACAAATATTACCACTTTTTCTATATGTACCGACACATGAAAAAGGAATCATTTCTAGAGTTCCTCATGACAGTATGTCACCAGCCTACTTGTCTAGCATCAGCCTTGGTTAGTCCAACCTGCATGTGCTAACCTAGAGCCACATTAAACCACTGTTTCTCCAGTACTCCAACATTTCTAACATCAGAGGTGAACACATTTATCCTTATTTCACATTTATCCTTATATGCAGATTTTCTCCCCCTCCTCTTTTCTAACCCCTCCAGAAGCCTAATATTCTGAGGACTGCTGTTCTGCCTTCCAGGGGTTTGATGTGTAACAATTTGAAACTCTTAGTCTAACAATAATCTAGTAAAAGGAATTCACTGAAAATTAATTTTGTTCACTAAAATACTACAGTGGGAACAAAAATGTTTCTTCATTTTTAGCCACCTGTTGGCCAACTGCCAACTAATCTCATGGAAGACTGAAATAAATACTGTACTTATACATAATCTTAATCACACAATTTGAAAAAAATAAGGGCTTTCCTTACAATGATAATATTTATTAGAAATTATGTTTAAAAATCTCTGTATTCTGAATATATAATTCAAAGGGTAAAACCAAATAGTGAAAATTTTCATTTGAAAAATATTTAGTGTGAAACTGTTCTTGGAGCTTCACTGTAAATATTTTTGTAATTTCAAAAAATAAAACCTACCCATACTCTACCAAATGTAAAGAAAACAAACTTAATAATCGACTGAAATAAATAAAAATCATCTATGAAATGGAAGTCATCAAATAAGCTAAAAAATGTTTCATCTAATTATTTTCATAACTTCTTCAAATCATCCCAGCATAACTAATTTCATTGCTTCAAAATTTCATAGATTCACAGAATATTAGAGTTAAAAGGAAACATAGGGATCTACTTTGCCATCATTTTAGAGTTGAGAAAGCCAAATGAGTTGCTCAATATCACTCAACTAATTAATAGTGTTCATTCACAAAGACAGATATTAGACGCTAGACGTCAATAAAAAGGAATTCTAGTCATTCATATACATACATAACCTGTCTATTAAAAAATGACTGCCTTCTGGATAATATAGTATACTTTGATTAGAGAAACTCTGGAAAATACTGAAAAATAAAAAGAAGAAAAATATAAATCATCCATAATTTCATCACTCAGAAAACCTGTTAACATTATAATGCACTTTCTTTTAGTCTTTCATTTTCCTTAAATTAAAAACATAGTATGAGTGTACAATTTTATAAAATTGGGATAATATATGTAATATTTTGTATTGTTTTATCACTTCATATTATATCACATTTTCATCTCATTCAAGTATCCAATAAAAACAAATTAAAGACTACACAACACTCTTTGATTTGACTCTGCCACAGTTTACGTAGCCATCATTCTTCTATCACTAGACACTGTGGTCATAAACAACCATGCACATAAATCTTTGTATTTCTAATTACTTCCTTAGAAGAAGAATCTAAACCTGAGATTACTGGGTCAAAGAGTATGTATATTTTGATGACTCTATACATACATGGCCAAATTGTCAATCAGAATGATGTCCTAATTTACACTGTCATCAGTGGAGCAGCATATAATACCTGTTTCACTGTGTCCCTCACCAATAGTAGACATTGGTTTTCATAATTTTTGCTAATGTCACAGGCAAAATGGTCCTTTTAACTTGCATTTACTCATACCACCACTGAACAGTTTTTCATGTATCTATTATCTGTATTTCCTTTTATAATTGTTTATATCTTTTATCCACTGAAAAAAAGTCTTACTGAAGTATAATATACATACAGAAAAATAAACACATCCTAAGTGTGAAGCTCAATGATTTTTTTCATAAACTGAGTTTACCCATGTACCATTATCTAGTTCAAAATACAGAAAACTATCAGCAGCCCAGAAGCTCCTCTGTGCTCCTTTTCAATCACTAACTCTCCTAGAGAGGATCACTATTCTGACATCTAATACTGTAAGTTAATTTGCCTGTTTTGTATTTCTGCTCATTTTTGCAGTAATAATTTTATTGTTTAAAAAAAGTTCAGCAGCATTTATTTTAAAACAGTTAAACATTGTAGAAAAGTATAAAAAAGTGAGCAACAAGTCATCCAAAAAATCCTATTACCAAAAATAACTACTGTTAACCATGATTAACAGCTTGGTAAGCATGGATGAATACAAAGACACACAGAGAAACAGACCAATTTTCCTACAGAATAGGATTATAATCTTACTTTAACTGAAGAACAAGAAACTAAAATAAATCTTGAAAAAATCCCTCCAAAACTTCAGATAAATGTTCTGTGATAAACACAAACCATTAAGAGGTTTGAGCCTCATTAAAAAACAGAAACAAAAGCCATTTCAGTTTTGCGTATTACTGATTCATTTCCTACTATGGGAAAACAAAATGGGAAACGTGCATCCCTTCATCCTTTCCTCTCCTCACCTACAGTAGTAGTCTCAGTTTCTTATATTATTTTAATTTAGTCATTTACACTCAATTCTGTCACTGTAATTCCCATTGATACTGATTCTCTTATTTTCAAATCATCCTTTAATTGGTTTCAATACTGAGCAGTGTCCCTTTTTTTTTTTAAAAAAGGACTAATAGTTATTTTCACGTGTAGCCTTTACAGAGAAAAATAACAAAATTTTCTTGGGTAATACTGTCTTCCTCTTACAAAGCTGTAATAATAATGTAATAAAAAATAACATCAGGAACTATCTAGTGTTTAATACGTATCAGGTATTGTTATAGCATTTCATATATGTTAACTCATTTAATGCTAACAATCCTATGAGCTAGGTAACATTATCATTTTTATTTCATAGATGAAAAAATCCAAGGCACCAAGACATAAGATGACCGAGGTAACTCCTTTATGTAAAGTGGCAGAGCTCTGATCTGAATGCAGGCTGTCTGGCTCTAGAGTGCGTGCTTTTAACTGCTACGTGAAGCTGCTCAAATGTTTGCAGTTGGCACATGACTCGGGGGAGGGTCAGTAAAGGATGCTACCAGCTGTAGTGCGTGAAGGCCAGGGGTGCTACATGCCCCGCAATGAACAGGGCAGATGCATTCAGGAAAGATTATACCATATTCCTCACAACTTTCAAAATGTCCTGATGGACATTCATGCAGTGAAAACTTGTGTAAAATTACCTGATCCTAGAACACTTAACATATCAGTACAAAGTAGTTTTTGTGGGGTGGGTGCAAGGTTTTAATGTACTCAGTTTCTAGGAATAACTACCAGAGAAACTGTTCAATGTTTCAGGAAATTATGTTACACCACAACCTACAGTGTCTGAGTGGTTAATACAGTACACTTCTATCAGCCTGCATTTATAGCTGCCACATTAGTGGTGGTTTTACATGACTGCCAGCATCACCTAACTACTTTATTACACTTCTGCTATAGTAGGCATGGTCAAGTATTTAGATATTAATGTAACTATTTATTATAGGTCACCTTTATTTCTTCTTTCTATTGAATTAGGGCAACATGCCAATTTTTAAATCACAGATGTACCCTTATCTATGAATTTCATTTTAGGGCCTGAAAGGCCCCTATGTTTGTTGAGGTCCCGTACCATTATTGGGGGGGGGGGGTGGTAATTTTTGAGGACTTTTCTTTGATTATTTCCTCTGACATCTTTAGTCTACTTCTTTCTAAATTCGTACACATAATGAGGAAACTTACACTGTGGTTGACTCATTTTTTCAAAGTACCATTTTGAGGGCTGGAGGTCGAGATTAGGAGCCACGCCATCCTTCACCAGAATATTCGACTTATTTCTATAGGTTCAACTTTTCAAAGTTCCAGTTTTTTCTTTGTTTAAAGTTCCAGTCCTTTCCTTTGTTCAACAGTTGCTGGTGAACTTCTGGTTGCCATTCTGACTACTACTAGTTTGATGATTTTGTTAGCCCTTGGGGATGAGTGTCGTGATTCTGCTTCACGTGGAGTCTTTTTTTTTTTTGCATACTCTTTGGGTGGGGTGTTTTTCTTTTCCTTTGAAGAGACCATCCCAATAAATATTTTCTTTAGTATAAAAGGGTGAGTCCTTCAATTACGTTGTGATGAATGAAAATTTACTACAAGCTTTTCTAATCTCATCTGCATTCTTCTTAAAGCTAATAAAGTCTAAGAGTCTACTCGGGGTCCATTATCACGTATCATAGCACTTCCGAAAATATCAGTTAATGCTTATTGAGTGATCACAATGTGCCAGTCACTGTTGTGAGAGCTTCACATTTATTATCTCATTAATCTCGCAAGATTCCTATGGGGTAGATATTATCTTCATCAGAAACTGAGATGCAGAAAAGTTATTTACCAATTTGCCCAAAGCTAGTAAAGTGGCAAAGCAGGGATCTGCACTCTGGTCATCTGATACCAGAACCCAAGTTATTCACCTCTACCTTACTGCCTCCCAAGTTTGTTTTTTTTTTCCCTTCCTTCCCCCTCAAGGACTAACAGCTTCACTACAGATTTTTTTGATTACTGCTTTCTCTTTACAGCCTACCCCAAATGCTCAGTAAATATTTATTATTTAAGTAAATGAATTAACTGATTATTTTCATTGCTTTCCCCCATCTCTTTTAATGTGTCTTTTCCTTTCAGCAACAAGAAGGACAAACTAAAATCCTAAATACTGTTCTTACTCATTTCTGAGTGATTAAGAGATAATCACATTCTACAGCATTGTAAGCTTGAGTTTTCACCTATACTTTCTAACTGGGCTGACCAAAGTTGAACAGAAATGCATGTAGCTCTTCTAAGTATTTTGTTGCACAGCCCTGATATCACATTTGCTTCGGAGGGGGAATTTTTGTAACACTGTATAAAAATTAGGTAGTTTAAACTTTCCCACCTCTTGGCAGAAGAAGCTCTATGCTCCCCAGCAGCTCAGATCACTGAACATGCACCCTGCAGTGCCCTGCCAGTCCTGGGAACCACTGATACACCAGATCCATTCAAGCTACCTATGTGCTCATCAGAACTTACTGTTCTATCTCCTTGTCAGATTCCGACAACAAATTAATAGGAGGTCAACCATATCAACAGATTATACATCTTAGGCAGTGTGCTTGACTTAGAGTGAAAGGTTAGTGGCTATAACATGCTAACACAGAAAAAGTTATTGCAGTTTCAGATGCTGTGACAGACTGATGGTTTTGGCATTATTTTGAGATAGGCAAGCCTCCTGCCTCACTGCAAGTCATACCCCATAAATAACATAAAAAAATTTTACAGACAGCAAAGCATGTAAATTAATGTATGAAGATAATGTAAAGAGAAATACAATCTTGAATTTTCAAATGAAAACAGTCAGGAATTTTTAGTAGCCAAAAACAGTGTAGTAGGAACAGAATGATTATGGGAATGAAAATCTATTAATGGAGACAGCAATTCTTTATGGCAGAATTTATGTATATAAACTAACTCAGTGGGGTAAAGAACCCTTGTATGTCAGAGATATATAACAGTACCAGAGAAAAATGTACACATGCGAAGTAAATGTGGATAACAAGAAGAAGTAAATTGAGACAATAATGGTTTGGATAGAGCAAATTAAAAAAATATTTACAAAATTAAAAGGTCAGATCTGGATGTGTTAGAGGAAGAACTCTTCAAGACTAAAAATCTGCTTCAGTCCTTCGCGTTTTAGTAAGAAAGATGCAATGGCATCATTTGAAAACTGAACTAATGTATTTTGAAAATTACTTACGCTGATGACTGATGAAGAAGTTGACAAGTTTAAACCTTCAAGATCTGCTATCAAGCTTGGAGAAAGAGCTGGTGTGGGAAGCACAACTGGGGTGGATACTGGGTTAACTGTAAGAAAAGGGCCATGTTAGCACATGTGCATGAAAATTTAATTCACATTACTAAAAGCAACATTTTTATTTTGGTGGTAAATCTAATTAAACTACTTTGATTAATAAATCTATGACAATTCTATTTAACATCTTGATTTAGTCAAGTTATTATCAAGTCATGGCAGTTATTAGTCTTAGCTTTCAAAACATAATGGCAAATCCTATAACAAAGTAAGAATACAAATATCTTGAGTAATAGTTTTTGAAAATTTTTATCACCTAACATTATCACTAACATTAATCACCCAGTAACTTCACTGAAAGAAAAAGGTAGAGAAAATTTTTTTCTGACTAATGTAAAGAATAACAATAGCTTTCAAGAGAGTTCTCCAGTTGAGTTATGTCTTTTAAGGGTGTTTAAGTCCTTTCCCTATTTTACTCTATACTGTAATAATTTTAGGGGCCCAGCTATCTAATTCCCTTCTAATTATACTTTGTCAGCAAATGCTATGTGCTAGATAGAAATGTTTGATTTTAAATCTCTTACGTACTTGAGATCAGATATCCCCTAATTTGAAAATCTTTTATAAATGCAAATCTGATCACATTGCTCTCTTGCTTAAGACTCTTCAAAGGCTCATAATTGCCTACAAGATAGAAGTCCAACTCCTTAATTAAGTGCTCAAAGGCCTCTCTGTTCTAGCTCAGCACTGTCCAACAGAACTTTCTGTGATGATGGGAATGCTCTTTAGCTGTAATGTCCAAAATGATGGCCACTAGCACATATGCCTAATGTGCTCTCGAAATGGGGCTACTAGGACCAAACAATTACATTTTAAATTTTAATTAATTTAAATTTAAATAGGTATGTGTGGCCAGTGGCAACCATATTGAGCAGGTCTAGCTTATCTCCAATTTCATCAGCCAGTCCTACGTTCTAGCTCTACTAATAGTTTCCAAGATCTTGACTCATGTCTTTGAGCTTTGTATATTCTATTTGCTTTTCTTAGAAGGTACTTCTCTGCCTTGCTCACCTTGCAGCCTCTACAATAAGACACCACTCAGACAGAGAGCACAACCTGACTCACCTAAACACAGCTTCCATGTGCCTCCTCTGTTCCACATGTACACCTGGACACACTTCTACAACCGTACTTCTCTCAGAATACAAATTTGTGTCTTTATGTTTTTATTTCCACTGGTCTGTGTGAGCAGACTTTGATGAGTTAAATTTTAGTGCTTAGAAACTGCTAAGCTGTTTGTTGAATGAAATAAATTAAAATGCGGAAAAAGTTTTAGCTTCCGACAAATTCTCACTCCAAAGCAATTATCAGATAGGAGAAGCAACATTTACTTCATTTGACATCACATATCAAAGTATCTTTTTCTCTTTAGCATCACAAATATCTTGTAAGTTAGGCAGAACAAATATTAATTCATAAAATTAGCAATAAATACTTCTTGAACGAGAGAGCAAGGGAGAGACAAAGTTCAATATATAGTCTCTGTCTTCAAGTAACTTAAAATTTAATTGAGAAAAGAAGATATACATGCTTGAAGAAAAAAAGTAACAATACAGTCCATAAATGATACTACCAAAAGAAGAAAATTTTCAAAGGAAATCTTGAATAAGATCTCAACATATGCATAGAAAAAGCAGAGTAGAGACTGGATGGAGGAGGGAGTGGAGCCTGCGGTTCCTTCCTGGCACTCGATTTCGTGAGCTCTTAGTGTGAAGCCAAGCTATGAATCCCCAGCTTCCTCAGACCTATGCGGAAAACCACTGTACAGTTAGCAAGTGTCACAGGGAATTAGGGAAAAAAAGGATCAATGGGGATACAGTGGTTAAGAGACGGCTTCATGAATAGGAGCTAATGAAGCCCAGGTTTTAAGTGAGGGTAGGATGTGAATAAGAGGAAAGGAAGAAGCTGGTCAGCTACTGAGTGAGATCATGTAAACAAAGGCTGAGAGGTGGGAAATGGTAAAGCTAAGGGGGCTGGGTTTATCCTATACACCAAAGAGAACTGTTAAGAATTTACCAAAAAGGAATGATGTGACATATGGTACTGCAGTTTGATTAGTCTGATGGTAAATGTAAGAGACAGACTAAGAATTAGAAAGAGCAGTTGGGTTGGCAAAGAGGAAGAATTTACAATAGGTTAGGCATGATGTGAAAAGGACTGAAGTAAGATAATGGTGGTGAGAAGGCAGAAAGGACATTCATATTAAAGACATTGTAAACTGAGGCACAGGGATATGAAGACTCGCCAAGATCAAAAAACAAGGGAATGGTAGAACCACTTGAGGACAAGACATTGGTCTTCTAATTTGAATCAAAGTATGTTGCCTTTCCATGCAAATGTAACTTTTTTGACGGCTTCTAAATGCATGTTCATCTGTTTGTCTATTCATCCATCCATCCAAATATCAAATGCCCACGTAAGAAATAAAAATTGAGTAAGAAAGAGTCTCTGACTTCAACTATGGCTTGGCTAAAGACAAAGAGAAGAAATTCACACCACAGGGAAGCCTGACTCAAAAAAAAAAAAAAAAAAAAAAAAAAAGATTAGTTTTTAGTACCATCTCAGAAGACAGAGGCTCTGGCATTAAAGAAATGATTACACATCTGTTTATAGGTCTGCCAGGATGAAAGCTGGCACTGAAGGTTTATCCTAAATTGGATTCTGCAGCCAGTTGACTACGGTGAAGCATTTAATAAATGTGTAAGAAACAAAATGACTATGTAGCTAAAGAAAAAAAAAACAGGGCATACAAATTAAAATGAGATACCATTTCTACCTATCAAATTGGCAAATTTGTATTTTTAAATACAAAATCCAGCATTGGTAAGGGTAAAAGGAACCTGGCACTTTCCTATTAATACTGTGCAAGTTAGCACAAACTTCATGGAAGGCAATTTTAGGCCACAGAATTCTTTAAAGCCTTTGTCCCGGCAATTCTACTCCTGGGAGTTTATCTTAAGGATGTAGTCATGGATATAATGCAGTAATATACTTAGGAAGATGTGTATTGCTGCACTGATTATGATAGCAAAAAAATGGAAACACGTTTAATTTCCAACAACAGTAAACCTGTTAAACAGAATTTATTACAACAATATAAAGGACAACCATGCAGTCATTAAAAATGAAGTTGTTAAAGAATATTTATGGCAAGAAAAGGAATGTGTACGGTAAACAGAGAAAGAAGCAAACGGTAAAGCGGTATCTCAGTACGATCCAATCTGGAGGGAAAGGGATTTGCATACGAAAAGAATCTGACCGGAAATGTCAGAATGCTAACCCATTTTTTTCTTTTTAAAACTTTCCACAAAACATTTTTTTCTTTATTAAAGTATAGTTAACAAAGTAATTATACAAGTGTTCAGATCAAAGTTATACTTTAAAATCTAAGTAACACGTTTACTCTGATGGTTTAATCTGAAGTTATTTGACTTTTTAAATGTAATTTGCTGCAGCTGCCTCATCATTGTCACCACTGCTAACACAGCTCGCCCTCATCTAACGCTCAGCATGTGTCACGCACTGTTTTAAGTGTTTTTACATTGATCAACTCATTCAATCCTCTTAATACTCTAAAAAGTGTTCCTATTATGCCAATTTTATAGATCAAGCAACTGAAGCACAGAGATTAAGTAACTTGCCCAAGGTTACACAGCTAGTAAGTAACAGGACTGGAATTCAAACTCAGTCTAGCTCCATCGTCCTCTTGGCCATGCCACTCTACTGCCTCTACCACAATTTATTCAACAATATGATGTCACAGATGATAAGGCTTCTCTGAAGCATGATTACTGTTGGTTGATAAAAATTTAAAACAGACTTCACAGTTAGTTGTACTGATAGTGTAATTACATAGGTTTACATTTCTTATAAAAGGACACTGGAATATAACTGCTGCTTTATGACCATCCTGTTAAGACCACATGGAATGGGGGTCCTAAAAGATACTTTAACTTCCAGAAATATAAAATCTGTCTGGGAAAAAAAGCGTATTTCTCCTACTAAGCCTAATCTATTGTTAGGCCACACATCTCCTAGCATAAATATTTTCGAATGTATTATCTATAGACCCCATGACATAGTCATATAATTTCATAATCTAGAGTATCTGCAGAAATTTTTCAGCCATTCTTTGTTCATTTTACAAATAAATAAAATGAGGCAAAGAAATTAACTCACTTAACAGATGACAGGCCGTACCAGGATTAACGCCTGTGCTTCTGATAACATCCCCTCAACAGATGCAAGGTGACTGACTATACTGCTTTCTTAGCGGCAGACGACCATTATCTCAGGTAGTGGCAAGCTCTTTCCCTATTCCGTGCCTTTTTCTCCTCCTCACTCTCTTCTCCTCCAACTGCCTAATTCTTACTTATATTCAGCTCAGCTGTTACATCCTGGTACTGCTAGGTGGGCTAGGTACCCCAACACTTAACAGCATTCTGTGCATATCTCTTTCATATTTCATTTATAATACGGCAATCTAATTGCTGACTTACTTGTTTCTCCAGTTACATCTGGAGAGTTCCCTGGGTAGGGATAATACTGTCTCTCTTTAGAATCTCTAGCACACAGCAGACTACTTAGATCATAGCAAGTGTTCAATAAATGTTTCCTGAAAGAGGACCCAGATAAATTCAGGGCTTGCAGTTTGTGTGGTACACAGTGTGCAATGAACAAATCATCACTGTGGATTATGATGTGCCTCTTACATAAAACGTAAGGAGTGTGTCTGCCTCTCCTTCAAAGTTAATCTAATTCTCACAGCTGAGGACTCAAGTCACTGGACAGCAACTTTTTAGGTTTTTGATCAACAAACTGCTTGCCATGGACAGTGGAGAAGTACTGTAGGTGAATAAGCAGCATGTAACAAAGTTGGTATTTTCAGAACCACTATCAGCAATGCTTTTCTTCCATAACACTCTTTAAGATTCTTCCACATGGCCATTGTAGCTTGTCTCCTTCTTCATTTTTCACTGTACTTTGCACTTTATATCTCTTCTATAATAGTCACTGTTTCAGGCATCTATGCCTCTGACTAGATTCTAGTCTCTGGAAGAGAATGATTAAATTCTATTTATCTATTCCAGCACCCAGCAAAGGACCTTGCACTCAGACAATCCACAAATATTTGCTAAATTGACAGGGGAAAAAAAAGTTTCAAGTATTGTTTGTTTTAGGATTTTGCTGTCATAAATAATGCTGTAATGAAATTTCTGTATATACCTTCACACATTTTATTAATTCAACAAATATTTATTGGGTACCCACTATCTGCCAAGTGTTCTTGTAGGTACTAGGAATAGCAGTGAGCAAGACAGACAATAAACAGGTAATAAAAATAATTAAGATAATTTCAGATAGTGAAAAGTGCCATGAAGACAATCAAGAGTGATTAGTGAAGGTGTGTAAGAGAAGGTGACTTTCGAGCTGAGATCTGAAAGGTAAGAAAAAGCCTGCCATCACAAGATGTGGAAGAATTCTCAGCACCAGAAATAGCAGAACAAAGGCCCCTGGCAGGAATGAGCCTGGTATATTTCAGAAATACAAAGGAACAGTACAGATAAGAGGTAGGCAGGGGTCAGATTATCTAAGGTCTTAGAAACCTAGGAATATGGACTTCAATCTAAGCGTAAAATTGAGCCATTAATTTTACAGATGGACCTGGAGATTGTCATTGTAAGTAAAGTAAGCCAGAAAGAGAAAGAAAAATACTATATGATATCATTTATATGTAAAATCTAAAAAAATGATACAAATGAACTTATTTACAAAACAGAAACAGACTTATAGTTACTAGGGGGGACAGAGGTGGGAAGGGATAAATTGGGAGTTTGAGATTTGCAGATACTATTATATATAAAATAGATAAACAACAAGCTTCTACTGTATATTCTACTGAATATAGGGAACTATATTCAATATCTTGTAGTAATCCAAAATGAAAAAGAATATGAAAAGGAATATATGTGTGTATACACATGAGTAAAACATTATGCTGTACATTAGAAATTGGCACATTGTAAACTGACTATATTTCAATAAAAAAAAATTAAAGAAGAAATGGGCAAAACTTGACTAGACATGCAAATGACCAACAAGTCCATGAAAAGATGCTCAATGTCATCAGACATCAGGGAAATTGAAATAAAAACCATAATGAGATACCACTTCCAACCCAATAGGATGCCCATAATAAAACAAATGAAAAATAACAAGTGTTAGTGAGGGTGGAGAAACTGAACCCTTGTGAGTTGCTAGTGGGAATGTGAAATGATTCAGCTGCTGTAGAAACAGTTTGGTAATTCCTCAAAAACCTAAACATAGAATTACCAAATGATTCAGCAATTCTATTCCTAGGTAAATAGCCAAAAGAATCAAAAACAAATACATGTACATGTATGTTCATAGCAGCACTATTCACAATAGTCAAAAGGTGGAAGCAACACAAATGTCCATTGATGAATTAAAAAAAAAAAAGCAAGCCATTAAATTGAAGAGTCTAAAACCAGGATGGAATAAGATCTGATTTGCTAGTGTATCCGTAGGATAAATTCCTTGGAAAGAATTGTTAGATCAAAAGGTGTGCAGAGTTTAAGTTTTGATAGATATTACTCAAATGACCTCAAAAAGCTGCACCTAGTTATACGCCTATGAGAAACACACGTAGGGTGCCTGTTTCTCCAAACCTTAACAGTATTGGATGCTGTTTTAAAAATCTTAGCCAAGAGGTGAAAAATGATGCAAACTGTAAAATCTTTGCCAACAGGTGAAAAATTATTCAAATACTGAGTAATACTTGAGAGAAATTTAAAACTATTTCTCTACAGTAAGAATTTGCCGTGACTATTGGAAACAGGCCAGATAAACAACATAAACAGAACAGCTCTATGACAGAGTAAGACAACCTAAAAACATAACTCACTTCTAAGCATGGAAAAACTCTACTGCAAAATGACAGTGGTTTAATATTCAGCAATCCACTTGTTACTCTTCCTCTAGTGAAAAATCGACTTACTAACAAAGCGACTTCTACTATTTCTTTCTCACCAGGCAGGAGAATTTAAAGGGAAATGAATATACATCTTCGCACACTGGGTGAATGTATTTGTAGGGTGAGTGTATTCGTAGGATTCTAAGTTCTCAGAAGTAGATTTGCTGGGACAAGGATTTTTTGCAGTAAAATACTGACAGGTAGAAGCCACACTGTTCTCCAAAAGGCGCATACTCATTTATGCTCCCACCACAAGTGTGGCAAGTGGAAGACGGTGGTGTCCTTTACATTTCCAATTACTTTCCTAACTCCCTGCTTCCCTAAGTTAGATGTCTCCATCCCCATAAACAACATTTAACAATGTGAAAGTTGTGAGATATGGATAATTATTCACTAAAGCAAGTATAAGTTACTGAAGCAAAAGATCTTAAAATGAATTTGCTGCACTTTTGTTTGACCAATTACATTTATTCAGGTGATACAAAACTGATATGCTGAATGGATGGGAAAAAATACTAACTGGACTGATTTTTAAAATCTTTGCTATTCATCTATAAATCTCTCATAACAGATGTTGATTTATTTTGAGACATATAAATGAAAGATACTATAAAAATAAAAACTATTACTACTAAGCATGGAAGAGAATGTACATTTCAATACTTACAATCATCCAGATCTAGAAGGGAAACATCTTTGGTAAGAGGATTTCTATCTTGCTTTGTTTTTTTTTCTTTCCCCTGTGAAACAAGAAATAATTCCTTTACTCAATGTTCTAGTTTAAAAAAAATCTATGAAGTAGTCTTTAACATTTCAAAACAAACATTCTTCCTTTGCTTAGTCTTCCAAGAAAAAAAAAATCAAATTAAGCTTCTCTATGGTTACGTGAAATGTTTTTTTGAATCAAAATTTTTATTTCAGTTAGCATACAGTATTTCTTCTCCACCATGCAAACTTTTATATTTAAATATTTTCTTATTTAGAGGTAATAAAGGATTTTCAGAAAAAATTTAACAGTAAGTAATGATTTTATAACCTGACAATTTTTGATAACATATAAATCTAATGTGGCTCTTCGGTAGGAAGTGTACGAACATTCTC
The DNA here is from genome assembly GCF_036321535.1 of Camelus dromedarius. Lineage (NCBI taxonomy): Eukaryota > Metazoa > Chordata > Mammalia > Artiodactyla > Camelidae > Camelus > Camelus dromedarius. The sequence continues at coordinate 51,801,984 of NC_087438.1, forward strand.
AAAAATAATTTTTAAACAAGTTGATTTAGGAAAAAGAAATGCTCAAACAATACATGCTTAGCTCTGAAACTGTCAACAGACTTGTGACTGATTAGCCTTTCTGGATGTAGTTTATGACAGGCATTGTACTAGGTACTTTATGTTTCAACACTGGGTTGCGTTAGACTTCTTTTGCCAGAGCTATTCATTAAAACCTATAAATGACGGGGGAGGGTACAGCTAAAGCGGTAAAGTGCATACTTAGCACGCACGAGGCCCTGGGTTCAATCCCCAGTACCTCCGCTAAAGATAGATAAATAAATAAACCTAACTGCCTCCCCCTAACACCTCCCCCTCCAAAAACCTAGAAATGACATTTTTAGGCTCTTGCTCTTTAGGGTTGAAAAGAAATCACTTTCTTTTGTTTTTCCTTTGGGGAGAATAAGTATTTCAAATATATCTGCACATAATTAGGGCTTCCTCTACCTCAGATTTGCTTATTCAATCTACTATATTTTTGAAACATGGATGCCCGTGGACTAGATTCCTAAGCCTGAGATATTCACAGTTTGGTTAGAGATTCAGAAAAGATGTGTAATCTTAAAAAATAAATAAATAAATAAGGTGTAATACTGAGTAGTAGTATAAACAAAAACCAGCAAAGATGAGGACGTTAAATAGATGTATTTGGGTCACGGTTACTAACCTTTATAATCTATACATTTTTACATTAAACTTTCCCAAATAAAAGGCCAAAATTTAGTTTTTGCCAAAGTGTTTCTGTTCATTTATTCAATCACTCATTCATTCAATAGGTATGTATAGGATCTTTAACAGGTATCAGATTCTGTGTTAAGCAATGGAAGTAACACAGTCAAGACAAAGTCCCTGCCTTCAGATAACTTGTAACCTACCAGTGGAATTTGTATCTTCTTGTTAATGGGAATTACTACAGACATTTGTGAAGTATTCCTCTCACTACAGAAAGGTATCACTAAAACAAAAGGTACATTACCATTATTTAAAGTCTACATTGTGTTAGAGCTCTTGCAACAGTGCAATACATGAACAAGAGCAATGCACTAAGTAATATGTCAGGTAACGTTCTAGTGATTTTAAGCCTTGCTTGTTTTTTCCCTTATGCCGATACTCATAAAATATATTTTCAAGGATCATACAATAATATACATTAAAACACTAACTAAAAACATCAGTACTAGTCTTCTTCCTCAAAATAATTATTTCTGCCACTGAAAACTCCAAATCATCTAGATGGGTTTTAATTTTCATTAGTTATTTAAAAACAAAACAAATAATATTTGCCCCTCTCTCCATACCTGAAATAAATAACATTTTTTTAGGTCTGGGAAAAAATAAATAAATGTTAGTGTTTACTAAGATGAAATGTAAAAGCTGCAAGTAACAAAAACAGATTCCAAATGATTATGTCATCTCAACTAGAGTATCATTCCTGTGAAGAAAGAACATATAACAGAAAGAGGTTATCACCATGCAACTTATCAAAATGCTGTGCTGAGCACAATGGGTGTAGCTTCCTATAAGCTACAATGGTGCATGACTGTCTTTATGGAACTGTAACCTCCCCACCTGAAAAATTAGAAACCTAGCAAATCAAGACAAAGTTAAAGCTGGAGGCGAGTCTATATGCCTTATTTTCTACTTCACAGCTAAGAGTGTGTAACAGTATCTATTAAATACACATCAGGTCACGTACAACAAGGGACAGAGCTGCATGTGAAAAGTGGCATAATCTCTTATTAGAAGCCTAAAACAAAAAGCAAAAAGGCTCTCAAAAGGACAGAATTTCATTGACTTTCTGAGAACAACAAATAACCAGTGACTGAAATACAACATTAGCAACAGATAATGGTCATCTCTGCTGAACTGAAAAAGCCTTGCATACCGAATCAAAGCTATAAAAAGCCTCGTGATGTGTTTGGCATTCCTCTCTTATACTATACTTCATTTTTCATTTTAAAAAATCCATAGTAAGTTCAAAACATTTTCATACTTAAAGAATCTACTATAAAAATAAAAATCTGAATCCTAAACAAAGAAGTTAAGAGCCCTATTCCATCAAACATTTCTCCATTTGCAATTCATCTTGGTAATAGAGACAGAACCTAGGTAAATGCATATAGGACTTGAGGCAGGAGATTTTTCTTGCTCAATGCATAATTCATGTGCTCCGCCTGCAAAGTGTGTAAAATGAGAATTTCACACCGCAGCATGAGCCATGGAGCTGCAGAGAAAAGGCAGATGAAATCATATTTTACTGTGTGAATTTTATTTCTTACCCTCCCAATATTTATACAAAACCATCATTGACAAACCAAACACATTGACAGATCACCCACTGTTTCCATTGTGTTAGTACTTGAGAAGAGATCAGGCAGAAAGATAGACAATTTGTTTTTGTATATTTTTTTAAATAGAGGATTAGGTTTTTAACAGCTGAGTGACTGTATTAGACTTTTATAAGGACAACAGTAACCGATCTTAAAATCTCACTACAAAAATACCTGGTTATCAATTCATCATCCTCAAATCTCCATTTTGTTACTATGGTATTCGATTATACACCTCAACACATCAACGTTTTAAAAATAGAATACAAAGCCACAGGGCTAAAAAGCTGATTTCTATTTAATATATTTCATTTTAAATAATAAATAAAAGATCCTGGAAATACTTATTAAGCTAGAAATAATACAAACAAAAAATGTGATAATATATCTGTAAAGACTTTTTAAAAATCTATTACATATGTTCACTTTCATGCTGATTTTTTTAAAAAAAGCAAGTAGAAAAAAAGATCTGACACAACAAGCATTAAACATGCTTCCTAAGAGGAAACCGTCATAAAGAGGTTTCAAATTTAAAACTATAAAACAAGATAAACGGTATGGAAAGTTTGTTAAACCCATACTATGCTTTGATATCAACAAAAATTCAGGGCTTCTTTCTAGCCTCACAGGGCAGGATATCTGCATGAGATATTTTCCATTAGAATTACCAACCAGAGACAATTTAATGACTCTCTTGCCTTCAAGTCGTCTAACAAATTTGATTTAAAAAAATCTGAGGCTCATACTTACATTGTGCTTTAAAACAAAAGTACACTGGCAGTAAATTGAGACTTCGATACAAGTCAAAAAAGAAGTCTAAACTGTTAAACAAATCTTCTCTATTAGATTATACCCACTTCAATAAAAAAGCTTGCTTAATGGCATTCACTTTGATTTAAAGATCTCAATTGAAGTGAAATGATATTTCTGTTCTGGAGGATATAAAATATGAACTAAATTGGGAAAGACATAAATTGAAAGGGCAAGACTTGGAATTGTCAGAGTAAAAACCAGTATTCTATAACATTTGCAGAAGTTATGTAACTGCAACAGTCATAAATACCTGGAAAAACACAAGTAAAACTTGTTTCCTACTTCACAAATAGGGCAGAAAACTAATCAGAACATAATAGTTCCTTTCACTCTTATCCACGACCTATTCACACTACATCCCATATTTACTTTATACTCAAGAATCTTTCACATGGTAGATCTTTTATTGAGGCATATCTGGACACTAGTCACAAAATCAGTGACCGGTTCACAGAGCACGTAACAGATTTAATTAGTTTCTTTGTATCTCTCAAAAAGCGATTAGCAAGGTTTTGTGAGATCCCTACAACCTGTGATAAAGACCACTGACAGGAGCATCTCAAACATTGCTAGGTATATGCAGACTGCACAATTTTTCTCAAAGCTAGTATAGACATTAATCAGTTTTGATTCAAACATGAAAATGCTCTTTATATTAAATGTTATTAGGTGCAAGTATATTAAATACATTTTTTCCATTGATGGATTATTAGCCTTTATACAGTTTATGTAATCAAATGCTGTTAATATTCATAACAAAAATACATAAAACTATTCATAATTCTAATCATGACAAAATTTTATAATTTTAACCACAGATAATCTGAATGTTCAGCAGTTAGTGCACAAGCACTGAAGACATAATCAGAACTGGTGTATCACAGTTCAGGTGTGAGCAGTGGGACTGACAAAGTGATAGCAGAAATAACTACAGTATATACAACATGCTAACTTACTGGCTGGTGATAAAAGCATTGAAGCCTAGGTTCCATAAAGGAAAAAAAACACTGGTAACTTAAAAAAATATATTTTAAGTATTTCATTTATTAAATATTTTAACTATAAGCAGAATATAACTTAATTGTACCAGTTAAAAATAGGATAAAGTGACATAAATGTGAATCTCTTCTTGATGTAATGTGGCCTACATTAGTAATTTTTCTCTCCACTCTTTGGTGTAAAAAAAAAAGTTTCCTAAGCACTGTGTAAAGTATGTGAAAACACTAAAAATAGGGAACTATTAAAACTAATTTTCTTATAGAGTACTTAGGGCAAAATAATTATTTCATAAAAAGGATATGGATCAAATTAAAAATATTTATTATATCTATTTCAGAAAAGAACACCTACAAATAAAAATATGCTTGCCCACCAAAATAACTGCAACTGAAGAACAGGATAATTTTCTTTGGTCATCACTGATAATATGTGACTTCAAATGAGGACACACAAATGTGACACCAGAATGTACCACTACAGTTCTGTGTCTCACGGCTATGATGGAGTGTGGTGTTGAACGACAAACACTTGGGAACATAAACAATTCAACAGCGGTTCTCTTGACTGTCTCTACACCACTCACATGAGTGACACTCTCTGGTCAGTAATACTTTTCACTCCATGCAGTCAGTTTCAACCAGAAGTCCTCAGCTTATATTTTCTATAATAAGAGAAATGATGCAAAAGGAAGAACAAAGGCACAGAAACAGAAAAGCACACAGCATGCTACGAGAACCACAGCAGTCCACTGGGATTGAACACAAATGGTTAGGTTAAGACTGTAAAGCTGGGTTTGGACATGCCAGCCTGAGGAGCTGACTGAACTCAAACGACAATGGGGCAACATTACAGGTAACACTGACATCAGTCCGGGAGCTGTATAGAAGGACTGGCATTGGGGAAGTGTACGAGGATGACCAAAGGCAATGGTCTACGAGCGAGATAATGAAGAGCTGACCTATAATGGTGGTTGGAAAAGAAGAAAAAGATATGAGAAATAAGACACAAATCTCTAGGACGTGGCAACTGTGTAAACACACAGGATAAAGGGAGGAGTCAAAGACAATTATGGGGCTACATATCTGGGAGCACAGAAAGAATGCTGGTACCAAATGGGAGATCATGTCTTCTGGCTATATTAGGTTTGGAAAATCAGTAGCTCCTTAGAGGTCTAAGAATTTGGTTTGAATTTGGAAAGAAAGGTTAGAGTTGTAGGGATTTAGTTAGAGATAGAATCATGGAAGTAACTCACATAAATGTTTTAGCTGAAGCTATAAGAGTTAATGAGTGAGTCTCACAACAGGAAAATGTAGAGGGAAAAAAGGACTAAAAATAAATTCATTCACATCAATTAATAGTTTTGAAAAAATGTGTATACTAAGCACTAACTTTGGGGCAACGTTCACACCTGGGTGTCAGAAGGGGGTAAAAAGTGAGGCAATCAAAAGATTAAAGGGTCAAAGAAGTCAGAAGAAAAACGATGCAGAGAGTTTCAAGTAGTAGGGGAGAGTTGTACAGATAGAAAAAGAGAAGGCCACCGGTTTTGGAGAAAAATCATGGCTAATTTTTCAGACAGCAATATCTGCAGGAAGTGATAGGAATAAAAACCAAATTAAAAGAGACTAAGAAATAATTGGATTAAGAGGTTGGGTGGAGGATATCTAGATTATTTTTCTAAACTCTCACTCTCACACATCCTGTCTCTCTCTTCCACTCCCTTCTTCTCTTTAAATGCTAGGGAAGACTTGACTGTTCTGGTTGGCGGAGGAGGAATTAGGGAAAAAGAGACTGAAGATGCAGAGGGAGGTGATTATCAACAAAAGAAGGTCAAAAGGAAAGAATCTCAGCTAAGTGGATAGGGATCGCTTATTCAGAGCTACATTCGGGAAAAAGGAGGAGGGTAAATAGAGACTGTGTGCTAGAGAGCAGAGAGGCAGGAGATGCTCAGAGTGAAAGGCAGCTCAGTCTTGTGCAGAAAGCGGATGAGACCATGGGCTGCAGGTAAGGGATTACACCTGAATGTTAATTCCTAACTTGAATGGTACAAAGAGAGTTGGAAAACAGGAGACATAAGAGTTACAAAAAGAAAAAAAAAAAAAAGTTCCGTTCCTTTTAGCACGGGTGTTCGGTAACTCTAACACTGTTGGTCTCTCAGGAAATCAATGTTCAAGTTAAAAAATGTTAACCCTGCTGTTTTATGTTTTTACAGTGCTTTACATTGATCTTTCACATTTGATTTTTTTTATAATAGTACTTGAAAGAAGCAGAATCAGTATTAGCATTCCTACTTTATAGATGAGGAAACTGGAGCATGAAGATATTATCTTCCAATCAGGAGAACACTATACTTATCTCACAGGACCACCATAAAACGAACTATTTTCAAAGCCATATATTCAAGGCAGCCACAAGGTCCCATTTTCATGCTCAATATTCCCAAAATACATTGTCCAAATGAAAGTAAAGGAAGAGAAAAAGTATAGATGTAGTTGGGCTCCAGATTTCAGGCATATGAATTTTCAGCACTAACATACTGTCATGCAAAATTAAGGTAAAGCACCCACCATCTGCCTTCATTATTCATAATTTAGAGCAGAAGCCACAAAACTTGGTGCAAGGAGGACTTTTCTATAATTACAGAGTTGCTTATTATTAGGAAACTGGTACTCTCGTAATTGCATGGTATACTTCAAATCACTCAGAAAGAAATAGAAAAAAAAATTATGGTGGCTCCAAGGTGAACAGTATTCCAAATGATGAGTTAAAACAATCCTAAGTGCCTGTTACAGATAAGAAAGGCATTATAATACAGAGAAAATAAGTTATATAAGCAAAACAGACGTAAAATTATCAACAATGTGAGTAAAACCTGAATTTCTCAAGAGTCAATACTTTGAAATTTTGCACTGATACTCTACAGTAAAATATTTTCAACTATCTAATCTGATCATTGAAAATTACAAAGAAAAAAACAAATTGCATCTCTGACCTAGGGTACCTCTGTGGCCTTCTGCTGCATCTTAAAGCCCTGCTTCTAATACTATATAGGCACTAAAGTCTACAATTTTCAACTTGTACAAAACTTCATTAGAACAACTCACTTTAATTTCGCCCACTCAACATTCCTTAATTTCTTGTTAAGTCATTTTTAAAAAACACTGATTGCTTATTCTGGGTTGTACTTACTCTCAATTTCTAAAGCTCCTTTATTTTAAATAATATCTTAAGCTTTTCTGTAATGTGCTATAAGTAGGAAACAAGAGAATATCAAATTCACTATGTGATCAAGTTTTTATAAGACGCCAGATTAATAATCCTAAAAATCTCTAAGATTATATGTGGTTTTTTTGAAAAATAAAAATCTTAGATTATATACTATATATAGACACAAGTTTTAAATATAAATTCAAGTTGAAATAGGCTTTACTACAAGCAAGAATATTTGAAACAAGGTAAGACAAATACTAGCCAATTTTTAAATATGCCTATTCTTTTTTAAAAAATATACTTATTCTTTAACAATAAATCTTGGGATGGGGAGGGCAATTATTACTTTGATGAATTTATTTTCATACTTGTCTACTCAAATGACTTATTGAAGAAATTCATGTTACTAGAACAAATAAAAACAGTAGGTTAAAAAGAAATTGAATTCAGTAAAAGGTAAAGTGTCACCATATTTTCAACATATGGAATAATACATTTATTTATTAAAAACTACTGCATTTGAAACCTAGCATCACCATGATCCATTTGCAGGAAGGGAATAACAATTAAAGATCAGGAAGATATGTAGTAGGTCTGAATCTTGTATTAGTAACTACATTTTTCCAATTCATGGCTTTATTTTTTGCTGCTAAGTAGACAAGTTTCAGTGTTACAAATGTTGTATCAAAAAGCATTATCATTCTATTACATGAGTGTTTCTTGCATTTGTTTTTAAATATATGGCTATTGCATTTTATTAACTATTAAATAATATACTCTTTAACCCTTTAAAAATACTTTTATCCAAATGCCTAATGTTTTTTAAAAAGCGTATTAGTCTCAATTTCTTAGGATGCATGTGCACTTACTTTCCTTTGCTTAATACTATTTCTGTGACTTCTCTTTAATTTCTCTTTGGCAAAAGCCTCCCTTGTCACATCCTAGCCAAGAACAAAAAAAGCCATACTCATGACACTGAAGTCTCTAATTCTGGTTGGAAACGGTGAGGCTAAAAGCAGTTCCTAATTTTTCTGCAGAGCTGAGTTATAAAGGAAGCTATAATCTAAAAAAACAAAATAAAATCACAGGTGTAAATGCATGAAGATAGTGTTTATTTTACTTGTCAGTGACAATGTTAAATTCCTTTCCTGGTTTCTTTATTTTCAACAAAACACAAATCTTCAGAAATACTTTTTCTTAATTGGGAGAAGGCTATAAGACTATTTACTTTCAGCTATAACAAATGTGTTATCTCTTACCTTAGTAACTTTTCTGGATTCAGATTCACTTTCAGACTCTGATTCTGATTCAGAATCTGAAGAGCTGTCTTCTACTGAACTAGATTCAGCACTGGAAGTATCTGAACTTTTAGAGTTTTCATTTTCCTTATCCACATCTTCAGAATCACTACACAGAATAATAAATTTTGAAATATGAAATCGTTACATAAATAATAAATTTTGAAATATTAAATCCTTATATAATCCTTATATAAATAATACAAATATTAACCCTTTTGAAATACTAATCCTTGTATATATAAATATTACATCCTAATATTAATCCTTATATAAAGTTTAAGCAGTCTGAAAAATCAAATGACAAGTGTTGCCATTTGTCTGTTTTGCCTGAGTCAGTCTTTATTAGAGCAGTATTTTTCACTGAGAATCATTTCTCCCTAGTATATAAAAAGACAATAAAAATAGCTTTAAAATTCTATAACATATTAATAAAATAATAAAGGCAGTATTATCTGTAACCAAATAAGTAAGAATCCATTCAAAATCAAGTATACCACATCACACAGACTTCAAATGCAAAAGGTCATAAAGTAACACTAAATGGTCACATAAGTAGAAAATAATTGATAATTAAATGTTTGATTTACCAGGAATACAGATTAGGTGCTACCATTAACAACTTCAAAGATACTTAGGCTGATTTTAAAGTGCTGTCTCAAAAATACTAAGTGTTCGTTAATAAATTTAAATATTTATACATCCACTTTTGCTAAAATAGACATCCACTGTATGGATTTTTATATCCAAGAAAATTATTTACATATGTTCCCAAATGTCACCCTTAAACATATTATATGAAAAAATGTTAACCAGTTCAAGAGAGAATTCTTCTAATGTACTAAGTCCTACTAAAAAATGTAAGATAATCAAATATAAGCTTCTGAAACAGCAAATGATTGAACCTAAGTGCTGATGCTCTTCATTAATTTGTTCACTCACTCTTTCATTTAATAAATATTTGCCGCTTGCCCACCATGTGTTGGCACTATGTTAAGTGCTAAGAATAACAATGGTTAGTAAGATACAGGTGATCTCCTTGTATGTCCCTTACAGAGTCTACAAGTCCACTGGAGGATATAGAGAAGTAAGCTGGCAGTGACAAAGTATGGAAAGCAATAAATAATAAAGTATACTGTGTCATGAGAACATTTGAAGGAAACTTGACCAAGATTGGGATTGCATCTAGAGGAAGAGACACATAAGTTGAGAAAGAGGAATAAAGCAGGCAGAAGGGAGGGAAGGTGGCTCTCAAAGGAGAAGAGATGACATGTAAGACAGCCAAAAGGTCTTCTCTCAGGGGATGAGAGATGCCTTGTGGTCTTTTTTATTTTCTCAAGTCTAGGTGTGTGTGTGTGTGTGTGTGTGTGTGTGTGTGTGTGTGTGTGTGTGTGTGTGTGTGTGTGTGTGTGTGTGTGTGTGTGTGTGTGTGTGTGTGTGTGTGTGTGTGTGTGTGTGTGTGTGTGTGTGTGTGTGTGTGTTGTTATCCTATAATATTGAGGGAAGTAGAGCAACTTGCTCAAGGGCTCAAGGACGCATAACCAGGAGGGGCAGAAATGGAATTAGAACTCAAGTCTGTCTTATTCTAAAGACTCTATTTTCTCCACTACCTTATACTACCTCCCTTCAAATGAAAATAATTTGGAGTATAAAACTCAAATTTAGTCATAAATAGCTATGATTATCAGAAGATGGTTTTGAAGATACTTAAAGCTACTTAGTCTTAAAAAAATTATCATATAGTTATACCAGCAAAGTTTAAAAACAATTCTAAGAGACAGGCAGAAAAACACAGAGGGGGAGAGAGTGGTGAGGCAAGGGAAGAATCGATATTTCCTTGAACTGATTTTTGTGGAGGAAATATGATTGCTGTTTATTAAAAATGGAGTCATGGCAACATCTCAGAGCGCATGCAATTTTATCTGATGACTAAAAAGTATGTTGTTTTTCTTCTAGCAAAGAATGGCAATTTATTATCCCCCACTTAGTGGTTAGAACATGTACTTAAAAATATAAGGTTCAGAATGTATCTGAGATTCCCTGTGGTATAATAAACAATTCTTTTAAATTCAAACATGAGCAAAAAGAGAAGACCGTTTCTGAAGACAGAAAATAATGAAACTAACATAATACATGATTATAGTTCCTAGCATATCGACTTTTGCTATCGGAAGAGATACTTAGTGCATTGGACAGAACTTGCCCTTCCTAAGAAATAAGACACTTTTTGTGAATTATGTCATTACAGATACTCTAATACTACATTAGAAGCACAGACCTTCTCTCGAAGAAAAGGCCGTATTACAAACCAGGTAACTCGCTTGCTGCAACAAGTGAATGATTCTGATATATTTCACTTCTAGCTTTTAAGATAAGATTTTAAAGTTAAAAGTGTTATTTTGTTATGCATCACTCAATTTTGATGGGTAATTATTGTTTACCTTACTGCTTAGAGTTTCAGGTGTTAATCTAATGAAAAGAATTTACTGGTAACTAGCTTTTTAACTTTGCAATGATGAAAAGCCTGTATTAATTTAACCTACAGATTTCATTTGTTCTGAACAGGAAAAACAATATAAATCACTTTTAAAATCATTAAATCCTGACTTAAATTAATAAAGTCATAATTAGGGCATTATGCTGTGTTTGTTATGGAAGTGGCAGGGCGAGCTGCTTTAATTACTGTCTGTAATAAAAGGAGCAGAGAGCGTACTGCGCCCCAATCAGCGCTGTCAGCCACGACAGAGCTGGGCTGCAAGCTCATCTAGTGAGCGGGCAGCAGGCTCCCGGGGAAAGCGCCTCGCGCGTCTGCAGAGGCCACTCACCGACAGCGCTGGGGAAAGAGACTCAGCCGATCCAGGGGATTAGCCCCAATTACTCAAAATTTTAACGACACTTTAATACCTGATAACGTTGTTGATAATGGGAGATTTTAAAAAGCGCTAACGCTTAAGTATCTTATGACCGTCTCCCTTCACAGCCCCTGACTCTAATATTTGGCTCATAATCTTTTTAATATAACATTATTTAGAAAAATCAATTGTCTTAGTTACATAATGGCAAAGTGTTGAAGGATTTAATTTCAGCCCTCAGCAAAACGGCTGCCAGAGGTAATTAAGTGTTTCATATCTACTGCTTGATCACTTAACTCAGCCTTCCAAGGTTACACCAATTTTCAAAGTGTAACCCCAAGATTTGTTCAAGTTCAAAATGAAAACTGAGCATTACAAGTAGTAGAATAAGGTGAATTAGTATTTTAAATTAATATTGTAAGATTTAAAATCTGCCAAAAAAAACATACACTTATTTTCTCACTCAATGTTAGCCTGGGGGAAAATACCACAGAATATTTTTTTAAGGAAATTCTGACAAAATCATTCATTCACCCTTTTCCTTTGGTTTTGGACTTCTTCTTGGCTGCTCTTTTGTTGTCTGCTTCTGACTCACTTCCACTGTCACTCTCATCCTCACTGGAGTCCTCACTGGAGTCCTCACTGCTGTCTCCTTCCCCGTCCTGTTCTCCACTTCCATGTCCAGATTTATTCTCTGAAAAAAACAACCGGATGCTCTTTGATTTACAACCATTTAATTGTACCTAAGGCCACAAGTCAAGATTCATCACAAATGAAATCAGATGCTGAATTTTAGTTTATGGGACCCCACTTGTTCAACATTTAGTGGACCTCAATTGTTCAATATTTCCTATTTCGGCCCTCCGGTCATTCAGACATCTGGCCTGCTGCGCCAGGCTGGGCTTGGAGGGACTTCAACAGGCAGAGAAGGCAGTCTGGTAACAAGCAGGGAAAGGCAAAGAAAAGCTCAACCAAGTAAACCCAATGTGAGAGTACCTCACTTTTCAAACTCAAATATTTTAACTATGGTAAAAACTGTTTTTAAAGAATGATTATGAAGATGATATAGGGATAAAAAATAATTTGTAATACCTCTACTTATAATGGGAAACTTTCTTTAGAGAAAGAAGTAATGGTTTAATCTTAGGAACAAATTTTGAGAGGGAAACGAGCCATTCAAATCATCTTAAAAAATTTCTAAATTCAAAGGCAATAAAACAAAATCAATAAAAAGTTGTTACTTATTTTAGCTAGTACAGAAGTTTTCCATAGGCAAAAGAAATGATAAAGCTATACTGAAGAGCTACATGTTTAAATGTTTTATGTATAAATCATGATATATTAGGGCTCTTTGCAGAAGTGATGCATATAGTATATTTATGTGTATTTTAAACATGAAGCTTAATTTTTCACTAGTTGAAATGATTATAAGTGCAGAGCTGTATCTTAGGTAAGAGGACAAACTGTTGGCCCTGCCTGTGATCCAGCTGATGAAGTGTCCTCAGAAAATACCCTCAAGTTAAAATATTATTGTAAAAGATAAAAGCATCTACTTTATGAGGATTAATTTATGTATCACACATCGAAAAGCTAGGAGTGCCTATATGCTTTTGCAATAGTTTACAGTGGTGAAAGGCATAGGTTCTCAAGCTGGAATGTCCAAGTTCGAATCCTGGCCCCGCCACCCACCAGCTGTAAGACCGAGCAAGGTATTCAACCTCTCTGGGTCCCAGTTTCCTTTTCAGCAAAGGAGGGTATTAGCTACTTTCCAGAGCTGTTGTGAAGATTAAATGGTCTGAAACATATAAAGGTGATGAGGACACAATGGTCTGCCACATGGCGAGGCACTCAGCAGCAGCAGCTTTCACAGAGAGCAAAATATATTTTACCCAAATTTATAAAGACATATCTGCTGAATAAAGATATTCTGAATTGTTGTGATATCAAAGTTAAACGCACATACATATTAACTTAGATAACTGGCTTACACTATAAATAATAAAGGTACATTTCAGCATCTAAGTTACTTTCTCATGTTATTACACAGGAGTTCAATATGAATCCAGTTCACTTCAGGCACCATCATTTAAATTTTTATGTTAGGAAAATTCTTGAGGAAATCTGTTTATCCTCAAAAAGACTTGCTGATGGGAAAAAATCTAGTAACGTCTAATGAGAAAAGTTGCCTTTTCCCTCTGTTAGCTAGAATGGAACTGTCACACGACTCACTACTGTATGTATCCAGATAAACTTATGAAAAGCCCTAATGTTAATGGAATATTTCAAATATGTACTGAAAATGGTAAGCCCCTAATCACACATGAGCTTGTGAATAAGTGAGATGGAGACCAGTATGTACACGATGCACTCGTAGCTATATCACATGTCTTCCTCAATGGTCTCTATCATTCTTGAAATTCTCTTCTTTGTGAAGTAATTTTCTCCATTTCTCAAGCTTGTTACTTTAGAAGGTAAAGCACCATAGCTTGATTTATCAGATATTTAATACATAGATTTTGATAGGGAAATAAAGGGGGAAAAAAAATGAATGCATTACTTCTATGTAAGGTAAGGGATGATGAAATAATAGTGAGGGGCCCTGGCTTCCCAAGGAACAAAGGTTTCAGAATAAAGAGTTGCCATTTGGTCTTGGATCAGATAAGTCTATTAGGTTAATTCTTAATAGGTGTGTTAGAAAGTAACTCCAAAATATTTTTTATTATGCAAATCACTCAGACTTTTAATACTGAAGGGATTTATAAAAAACCATGTAACTTTACCCCATATTAGAAACAAAGAAAGGTAAGTGCATTTATTCAATTTGCTAAAACCCAGGAATTCTAAGTCCTTCCTATTTAGTATTCTTTTCATTGCATACAGTTGCCCTCAATCTTTTTAGCTCTTTGTTTCTTTACAATACACAAGTGATTTATTAATTCTAGCTTTACCTCTATATAAGTTCATGTACAAGTTGAAGAGTATAAAATGGATTAGAAAGAGACTACTCGAGGTTTAAAATAAACTACATTTTTACAAAAGAAAGTTACTTTTAAAGGCCCACATTAAAGGCTTATTAAATGTAAAATTATGTTTTTCAATACGCTAATGAATGTGACAGGCAGTGTGGGCTCAAGTTCAGGAAAGCATGAGTTTCTGTTTCAACTCTTAACATTTATTAGTTTATGTGTCCATGAGGCAACATCAAATAAAAAGAGGTTAGAGATTGTTTTGAAAACTACACAGGGATATGTAAATGAAAGGAATTATTGTAATAGTATAAACTATATTTAAACCTGCTTGTTGAATATTATGTTCTAGGCCTTGCTGTTTTACAGGAGGCATAGCACGCAGGACATAGTGAACAATGTTTTTCAATGAGTTATAAACCCTACCACTGTCACTGCTGCTCTCAGAAGAGTCCTCTTCCTCCTCAGATTCAGAATAAAATTTCTTATCAGGATTCTCTTTCTTTGCTTTTCCTGCTGGGGTCCATTCTTTTGCCTGTTTAAAAAAAATGTAAATTCAATATCAATGAATTCTCATTAAGGGATTCAGTCCTCAGGCAAACTTAACCATTCGAATACTCTGTGAACCCAGAAGAAAGTTTAAGGCCTCAACAGAGGAGGCAGCTGTTAGAAGCCCTGGCATTAAGGCTGATTCCCCTTTACCACTAAAGAGAGGAACACAAACTCTCACTCAGAGACTATTGTGTTAAACCAACAACTTTATTTTACATATGATTTAAAACACTTTTGTATTTGTTGGTCTACAGAAGATTTAAACTAAGGTAGGACAGCCTAGGAGAGATGAGGGCAGTTAGAGGCAGACACAATAAGAGCAGTAAGAAATGCAAGTTGACAGCTTGATAATGAGGGAGAAGGAAAAAAAAAATTTAGTGTAGGTGATAAATAGTCCTTATCATCTCAACAGCATAAACTCTGGGGTAATCCTGTCACTGACTTCTCTCTTTCTCTCATACCCTAATCATCTAATCCATCAAGAAAGCCTTCAGCCACCTTGGTCCTGTACCACCTCGGCCAGCTCTCTCCTGGATTACGGCAGCAGTCTCCAACTGGTTACCCTGGGTCTAGTCCCACCTCCCACCCCCCAGCTCCAGGTTGGCTCAACACAGCAGTCAGAATGATTTTATTAAAACCCAGTTCCAATCAAGCTCTTCTTTGGTTTGAAACCCTACCAAAGGCTCCTTTTTTCACTCAGAAAAAAAGAAGTCTTTACAACAGTCTGCTCGGCCCTCCCTGGCCTCCTCTTGCCTCTGTGTCCTGCTGCTGCTCTCCCTCCTGCCCGCTCTGCTCCAGCCGCTCCTTACAGATTCTTCAAATACCCCAGGTATGCTCTCTCTCCCCTTTAGGCCTCTCCCCAAAGCTGCTCCAGTTTCCAACACCCTCCCCCAGATGACTGCATGGCTCATTCCCTCACTCCCCGCAAGTCTCTGCTCAAATGTCACCTCAGGGAGGACCACTCTATTTAAAATTCCAACCTCCCAGGACTGGCACTTCTGATCTTACTCTGCTCTAATCCTGTTTTGTTTCTGTCACAGCACTTATTATTCTCTAACACACATACATAAATTTATAAATTTATTTTTACTGTCAGTCTATCCCTGCTGGAACATCAGCTTGTGGAGAGCAGAGGTGTTTGAATATTTTGCACACCGATATATCTTAAGTGTGTCTGGCACAATAAGTATCAGTTGTGTGACAGCCCCTTAAAAACTTTAACACAGTGTATTAAAGTAAAATAAAATAATTTCCATAAGTGTGACCCTGATTCGTTAAGAAAAATTAAATCATGGTTCATACACTCTCTTTTAAAGGTCAGGGAAATGTATATTTTTTAAAAGGTCAAGAATGGTTAAGACTTACTTATTTATCACACTTTTGAGTTTCTAGTATGTGCCAGTTGGCCAGAGTACCATGTTGCTGTGAAGAAATTTATGGCAGCACAGACGTCCCTATTCAGGAATGGTTCTCAGCACTAGATGCAGGTTAGCATCACCTGAGAATATTTTTAAGACTACTAATACGAGCAATAAAAATACTAATACTAAAAAAGCTAATACCTAGGATTCATTTCCTAAAATTCTGATTTAATTGGTCTGGGGCAGGCCTGACAAAGGTTTTGTTTAATTATTTCCATATGATTACAGTGTATAGCTAAGATTGAAAACCACTGATCTAGAGAGGGCTTATGGGCTTAAGATATGTTGCTTAAAAAGACAAGCTTTGGTAAACTGGAAAGTCACTATCTGGACAATAACAGAAAAATGAGTAAAAATTACTCAAATATATTTGAGTAAGATACTTACATAAGATCAGCAGTACTGCTTTTCTTTTTATATATATTTATAATGTTCTGTCCTTCAAAAATGAATAAAGATAGTATTCTATAATCAAAGTTCTCCTATATTTAGTAAACACTGAAATTCCATTTTTCTTAAATCCAAATAAACAATATTTTCCTAAAGCCTAGTAAAAAGTTTGTCAGGTCAATTCAGGGGGAAAAATTACTTAATTGGACTATGGCTTTTAGGCTAAGACTAAGTCACAGATAAGGAAAATCAAGCTCTTATGCTCAAAGAGGTATATTATTTTGACACGGTCATGGACTCTCTATTCATGGAGCTTTAGATTTTAAAGGACAAAGTCTCACAGTAAAAATATTTTAATTTTTGTTATGGTCTTTTATGACTATGATAACTCTAAGCAAAAGAAATAACAGGGAAAAGAGAAGAGGAAAAGAGCAAGGCACTAATTTGTAAGTTCCTATGAAAGATAAAACACTGACGGCAGATGTGTTTGTAAAGCTTGGTATGCCAAAAACAGCCTTTCTGTAACTGGGCAGAAAAGGATTTCCTAGAACTAAGCAAAAAAAAAAAAAAAAAAGTGTAAAGAATCTTCAAAACTGACTGGTGTCGTAATACAAATATGTATCGTATTTGATATTCCGGAATGGTAGTGTGTAATTCAAAGTGACTTCTAGTGTCAATGTGACTAGGTTCCCTGTTGTTTTGATTAAAATAGCAGATTATCCAAACCTAGGTCATTATTTTGACTAAGTTATATTTCATAGTAACACAATGTGACCCTGTAAGATCACTTTATAGTAAAACTAGGATAACACATGTATTATGTGCATGAAATACACTGATGTGACTTTGACGGTGGTGACAGAGCGATAGGTGAGAAAGACTATACGAAACCTTCTTTCTGTATTGTTATAGTTGCATTTGATAATAAAACTATGTACATTATTTTTATATTTAATTGAGTCTCTTATACTATAATTTTAAAACAGTATGTCCAGAGACCAATAGACTGAAACAATTTTCTGCATGGCATCAACAGATAGTGACAGTTTTTTTTCTGATGCAACCAAATTCCATCAGTTATTATTATCCTCCATAATATGTTAGCAATTATTAATTTCCACAATGTAGTCAGCAAAATGTAAAAGAAATCAATTTGTCTCCGTTGAATCAGCCAGGTGAAATGAACATAAGAAAATATGTTATTTAAAGACTGTCCCTATAAGGTAGTTAATGCTTAGAAGAGCACATGAAAATGGAAGAAGCCAGCCAGCTAACCAATCTATCAGCCAATATAAGGCTACTTTTGAGACACAATTAAAGTGCATGGCATTGCCATCAATTTCTGAGACAATAAACTATTTTTATGTTACTTTTTTGGTGGATTGGAGTGGCAAGGAGGAGGAACAGGGCAGCAGAGGAAGGAGGATAAAAGGATGGTTCTACTTGGGCCAAAACATTATGTACCCAATAATGAAAAAAGACAGAACCATAAAAACAACAAACGGGCATAATAAGAAATTAGGAGAGAGAGTATCTGCACATAACAAAGAACATTCTCTTTGTATTCTAGCATTTGACCAAAAGTTTCACAAGTAAGCCAATCTTTTTGAATATTTAAGAGAAGGATGTAGATTTGAGTGGAAATCACCAAACTGAGTTGAAAGGAGGAAAATGCAATTCGTTTTAAATTTTAAAAACTCATCTCTAAATAGAGATAATTTGTCGCAACATGAAAGCAGTGCTGCTAAGTACTAAGGACAGTACAGATTTACAAAAGAGCTCAAGCTTCCTCTCTTCATATTACATCATAAAATGCAGTCAGAGCATGAACAATGGAGTCAGACAGATCTGGGTTGAAATCCCAGTTCCATCATTTACTAACTATGCAAGCTTGGGCAATTTACTTAGGTTCTCTGAATCTTGGTTTCGTCATCTGCAAAATGGGATAACAATAACCATCACTTAAAATCATTACGAAGTTTAAGCAAGATATTGTTTATGAAACATTATCAAAGTACACTTCCAGGGTTTGCTAAATGGAGCCATTATTAGTTAATATTGCTTCTGGCCACGTTTCAAAGCCAGGTAAGTCTGAGTAGTTAAAAGAAACATATTTCTCAAAAGAATCAAACTACATGGCCCTGCCCATTATAGAAATTTTTCTATTTAAAGTAATAAAGATTTTCTTCCATTGTACATGGAAAAGGTAATAGGCAAGAAGATTAACTGACCTTCCCATAGGAATTAGCAATAAAGACTGATAAAATGAATCCTAGTTCAATATATGTGTTCTACCCAAAAAGCATCCACAATGTAATACCTATTGTTCTTTTTTTATTAATTCTACTTAAAGAAGTTTTGGATATATTTCATATAATCAACCTCTAAAGACAATTAGAAGATCTTTCTCTTTATTTTCCTTGTTTACATAAGAAAGAAAGAGACAATAGTAGGAAAGAATATTAATTCTTTTATTTTAGTGGCCAGCATGTTTTAAAGATCTAGGAAAAGAGTATTTATATAGAGAGCTTTCTTTTTTTCTTTTTTTAATGTGAAAGCAACCTATTATTCATTTTAATTGTGACCTTGTGTAAGGACATTTTTGGGTACACTATGCTCCCTATGTATGTTTAGCCTTCATGTAAAACAGGTTCATCAGAAAATCCTGAAGAACACTTTGTATGGTTTTTCTGGAAGAGACAGCAAAAAATATTTAGAAAATATTGACAGGAAGCTTACGAATCTCCAAACTAAGTAGGAAAAGCTCAATCCAATAAAACTAAATACCTTAGAAATTGAATCTACACAGCTACAAATGCAATACCACGAATGTGGGCGGCACTGATGCAGAGAATTCAATTCTCTATTTCCTTGAAGAAAAAGAACAGTACATGTGCAACAACACAGGGGTACTACAATGGTTAGTTCCCACAGCAGTGAGAGATATATATATATAACACATTACATTTAGAAATATCAGAACAATTTTCGATTTTCAATCCCCTGCAAAAAAACCTTTTATATAAAACAATGGTTATTCTAGAAATCTCCCACTGCTTGACAAAATTAACTTCAGAAAGGTCAACTTACCAACTCTATTACTTCTACATTTCGAACTGATGGGTCAGGCGCCACCTCTGGCCAATTAGATAATTCCAGGTACCCAGTAGCTTTAGCGTTGAGAGTGTGAGATAAAGTGCCAAGCTGGAAATGATCCCTATCTATTAAAATAGAGGAAAATATAAAATAAACAATATGAGCTGTATGTAACAGAGAACAATCCTAATCAGAGCTCAAAGTAATTGGCATATTACCTCAAATGTCAAGGAATAAATACAAACTAGGAAGCTCTTCATAGGTCAAAAAACTGATTTCAGTCCATAGATTACAATAATCTCCCCCATAATGGTCAATAAAAAAGCTAATCAGTCAGTGTGTTTAGAGGTGTTGCTCTGATATGTAGCTTCTCTAAAAATTACTTTACTGTGAATATTAAGAATGACAGCACAGTTAAACAATCCATATACATGTCTTGCCACAAACACATCCAGAATTTTAATAGTTTTTCTACAAAACTGAACTGCTTTTTATCGCTTTACAACAATTAAATGAGAATAAATATGAAAACCAAAGTATATAATCATTTGTTTCCCACTGTAATGGCTACTTGTTAAACTGATAAAATAATTACTCCTTTTAAAAAGCTGGGAAAAATAAGCTAACTTCCATTTTTGAAAAACAAATTTAAATATAAAGATACGTTTCATGAAAAAATTCTTGGAAAAATTTATGTAAGTGTACACAGAATATTTAATTAATAACTCACTATTAAGGTGAATTACATATTCCATATTAAACAAAGCCATCTATTTAAAATAGAAATGAAGTCAACGTCTACAAGAACAACATAGCTTTTATCCATTGTTCAGCCAAATAGTTTAGTAAGAATAAAATAAAGTTAGACTGAAATTATTCAGATAAATAGGGCCTATAAAAATATAAACTTTAACTAATATAAACCTTGCTCTGCAGAACAGATGAATCTAGAAAGCACACTGTTCTTATATATTTATATATGCTAAACATTTATGTTTTCTAAGAGATAAATTTTAAACATGTTAGAAACAGGGCATATAATGTCATAATTTTTTACATAACATATATTTTGCACTTATATTCTGCTAGTAATACCTTTAAAAGGAGACTCAAGCAGTGGTGCGGGTTTTTGCGCCAGGAATATTTTTTTGGCATATTTACTTAGAGCTCCACTCTTCTCATTCGGAACAATAAGCTGCCTAATAAATCTTGTACGGTCTCTGATGTCGTAGTTTTGATCATACTTGCCGAGATTTAATATGTACTGGGTAAGCAATTTTGTCTGTTGGAAAAAAACAGAACAAGATGAGAATACAGTTATTTATGATTATTGATAACTCTGGATAAACATATTTAAAGAGGTAATAAAAATGAATGGTTATGTCAAACAAATGTTGTTCCATGGGGAATATGCATTTCTAACGCTGCAAATGGAATTCTGAAGCCAAAGCACATGTCCTCTTCAGTACTGGGGAGGTGAATGCTGAGTACTGAGAAGCAGCCATGTGCTAGATTATTAAACTGCTGAAGTGGAAAGAAAGGCATCATTAAAAAAATAATCATATATGGCAAACCCGCTGAAGGGTCTACGTGAGAATAATGAATGTGGAAATACAACTAAAAACATGGCACTCAAAACTTAATCGGAAAAATATGCAGGACATCAAAACATCAGAGAGTATTAGGGGGCTGGCAAACTGCTTCTCCTGAGGTGTGTTTTATGAAGAGATACTGTCCCTGGCATAAGCAGTGTCTGCACTCTGACTGCACTCAGTTACTTTACCCTGAATTATGACCCATTAAAGCAGACGCATGAATCACTGAACTGGATTACTGCAAATTATTTGCAGTGCATTTAGCTGTTACTTTTTCATAAAAGCAAGCTGCTGATGCCCTCTAAAAACTAGGATAAAAGACTCCTTCCATTTTTTTTTCCCCATGTTGCTTACAGCCTCTAGTAACATTGGTCATTTATTTATTTATGTTAGAGAGCAACTTATTATAGTAGCTTTTACACTGTAATAAGATTTCCTAAGTCAATTTTTCAATGTACAACATTAACATGTATTGAGATAATTTTAATAATAATTAAATGAAAACAGAAATGTTAACAAAATAGATTTGTATTTTAAACATCAGTTATTTTATTGAAAAAGCATTATTTTAATTTAGAAGGTTACACACATAAAATTGTAACTATAAATTAAATAGGACTTATAATGCATGGAAAAATAAACATCTATATTAGAACATTTTAGAGACATTAGAAATGGATAAAAAATAAAATTAATCAAGTCAGGCAGAGCTAAAGATAATAGTTCTGTAACAATAAGGCAAAGTACAAGGAATGATGCGGTAAACTCTTTTACAATATTAATTCGTTAAGATAATTGATTTGGATAGAAGGCAACCTTCTTTCAGTAACAATCTATTTATAAATGATTAACCTAGTTTTTAAAAAGTAGAATTATAAAAAAAATAAGTAAAAAATGTTACTTTGGTTACCAACAACTGCTATCCACTAATTACCAGAGCATGTTGGTCCAAATACAGATAAGAAAAATTCTATGATTCATTTTTAAAGATAATTAGTAAAATATTCACCAGGTGAGTGATACAAGTCAAAAGGGAGCGTGGCACACTGGATCATGTAATTAACTTGCTGGGATAACCTGGGAAATACACCTAACCATTAGTTTTCTCAAATGTAGAATGAGAACTTATAATTAGGTTAACTCTAAAGTATATTTGAGTGCTGAGATTTAGAATATGCAACTAAAATAAATCAGAAAAAAGAAATAAGTCTGGCCATTGCAATTTTTTTTTTGAGCTAGTGGAGTGATTCATACTGCTTTTATTTCTGATCCCAGAAATTAACTTTTAGGAAATTAAATTATTTCAATATATTAATAGACACTATTGAGAGTGAGATAGAAAATTTCAAGTAATTAAAATTATGCGATTTTTAAAGTATGTATTTACTGACTGTAAAACTTGTTTTATTATATTGGTGGGTTATGAAACAGTTCTATTAAAAACATATTTTCAAAAATAATTTCTAAAAGATAAAAACATATCCACGTTCAATGATGCATTAAAAACATAAGCAGAATAATTATTCACTCATATTTATTCATCTACTTTATCAGTTTCTTAGCTGTCTCTATCTCTAAAATCAAGTCATTGGAATTTATCTGAAGAATATATTTTTATATGGTCTTACTATAAAAAAAAAAAGACTGCCTACAATCTTCTTCAAAACTGAAATTTATGATCACTAATTATGAAAATGTTGGCATTTTCAACTTATCCTTTGCTACAGAACATAATATTGTTAATAGAAAAAATGTCCTCCTTACAGTTTGAACAATCTGGTAAGCACAGAGAAAATTCTGTTGAATAAAGGATATTCTCAGTGCGTTCCTTTATGTTAAAATGAATAAATATCTTAAGCCCAGATATTAAACTTTTCCCCCTCCATTCAATGAAATTATTTTTATAAGATAAAACTTTAAAATAATTCTCTGTATTTTAAAAAATATTTTGCCAAATTTAGGTACTGCAAAATCAACTGCCTTCTCAATTTCGTTTCATTCTAATAAAAAATATAAACTTAACCAACAAAAACATGAGACCCATGAAAAAGTCTTTACCACAGTTGAGATACTGCAAATGACACATCTTCTAAAATAAATTTTTTAGGTCTTATCACTTAGTTTGTTTAGTTCTTCTCTTTCTTTTATAGAGATGTCTTCCTGTTTGCAAGACCTGTTTCCAAGAATTGTTATTTGCTAATATTTTCAAAAGCTGAAGGTTTTTGGCACTCTATTTGGTGAACACTTTAAAAATTTCCAAATGATTCTGAATCAAAATCTAACAAATATTCAAAAGTTTCATTTACTCTGTTCCCTACCCACCCACCCCAAGCAAAAAAAGCCAATGTGGAACACATGCTAATTTACAAAGCAGTTTTTCACAAAATCACATTTCTAAAACCCCGCTGGTCACATGTAGCAAAGAGCGTATGAGAGTGTGTGCTGTCATGCTGAAGTACGCTTTTTCAATATGAGCTTCATCACAAGAATCTTGTAGTTCTGTTGAACTACACATATCAAATATTAGTAAACTTGACCATTACAGTTTTATTTAAACTGGTAGAACAAGTAGAGTGAGTTTACATGGACCACAATCAATCCCCAAAATATTTGTTCCATAGTTTTCTTAATTAATAAGAACACTGATATTACCATGACAACATCCACTCAGCGAAAAAGAGTAATTTTACCATCCATGTTGGCACTTTTAAATTTACAATAGCATTTACAGCGATTTTGACAGAATACAGTTCCAAAAGCTTTACTTTGATTTCATTTACACTGACAGAATAAACATATAAAAGCTTTGAGTAAAAATGGTTGAACTATTATTGAAATTAATTGATTTTCTATTTGAAAACTAGCATCATTTAGGTCCTTTTTCCGCTAATGGAGCTAATACATTAACTGTTACTGCTTCATTTTTCATATGTGCAAAAAAACTTGGGTAGAAAAACGAACAAAATTAATTTTTAAAAAAGAGCTATTTGATCTACATGAGATTATGTTTCACAGAGAGGTATGTAAACATATTCAGCACCTCTATATATTTAATTGTTATCTTGAGGCACAATCTTCCTAAAATAACTCCTAACTTTTTAAATAGACACTGATCCTGTTTTAGCAAATTTGCTTATTTTCTGGTTGTTGTGTGGTCAGTGATATCACCATGATTGTCATAGTGGACGGTAAATGCTGACAACATTTTGCACATGGTAAGTAATGAGACAGAAATTTGGAACTTCATTTTTCATTAAATACACACTTCCATTTTAAAGAATTTATTGCTGCTGGATTTCTAACAAAATAAAAGAACTTCCAAATAATAAAATAAATAGGTTTTAGATTTACAGTACACAATAAATGACAAAACTACTGTAGTGAGAGCACTCCGACCACTCTCTTTAATGATGTACAGCAAGGTTGTTCTGTCTCTTATCTCCTGCACATATTTCACCTACAACCAACCCCTAACTTCCCATGTTTTCCTCTGGCTCCACTAACTGACAGCTGGGAGCTTCATGCTTTGTACAGGACATGGCGTAACTTGCCGGTACATCAAGTTACCATCAGATAGAACACTTAAACACTTATGTCACCACCGCTGGCAAAGCGAAGGACTTAGCTTTTCACACCATTCGTCAGGGCACACTTCACTTTATCAGCACACATCCTACACGCTGCTCTGAAAGGGAGAGGTTAGTCATGGTACATCTCAAAAAAGTTGGGAAAAGAAAGACGGAAAGTCTTTCTGATTTAAATGTTTCACATTTTAAAATGAAATCTCTGTTCCCTGCACTTGTATCTTAAAGGCCACTAGACAAAACCACAGCAGAGGTTCGAAATACAACGTAGAAGTCTACAAACTTACTCTGTCTTATTTTAATGCAATTACTAATGACACTCTATCATTAAAAAGGAAGAACTTGCGCTATATCCTAAACTGGATGGAACAATGAGACAACAGACAATATATAAGATCTGTCCTGGGCAACGGTCACAAAGAAAATAGACATGATCACGTAAACAATCATGGCATTTTAATGTGCCCAAAGGCTCAATCCAAAAACAGATGGAACATTTAATAGTATGTTTAAGTAGGTTTTATTTATCAAATTATATAAGACAAGCAAAGAGAATAATACAATGTACCCTAAATAAAAGAAATATTTAATATGACTATTAAATTTTTATTTCATATTAATTTTCTTGCTTAGATTTAAGGAGTTATTTTTGGTACCAACTAATGGCCAGTACTATCCAGACCCTACTTACAACAACTACTTTCTCTTTGGATTAACTATAAGTCCCTGTGACATAGGAAAAATGAACTTTGGGAGAATGCTATATAAATATTGAGGAATTCACTATTTTAAAAACTTCTCAAAATATGGGTATCATATGTTTACCTAAATTCTCTGACAAGTAATAAACTGGTAAATATTTGTTCAAACAATAGCCTTCTTCAAATATTATAATAGGTCATCACAAAATTATAAGTGTACAATTCAGTGGCATTAAGTACATTCACAGTGTTACGTAACCATTACCACCATCAATCTCCAGAAAATTTTACAGCTTCACAAAGTGAAATTCTGTACTACTTAAACAATAATTCCCTGTTCTAGTGCTTCTTACGTTGAGTAATTTTGGATTTATCTTGGACATTATAAATGTATATTGTAGAGATGTTGTTATATCCTACAATGAATACTGGTTTTTGTTTGTGTTTGTTTCAGCAGGCAATTACGGACTTCATCTCTTTAGTGCTGTTCAAATTCCAGTTCAGTTTCTTTATTCTTAACTGTGCTGCTCTGAATCCATCCTACACATGTGTGGTTTGGGGGTAAGCCAGAGACTTCAGTAGAGTTATTTGCAGATACTGAGGCTTCCGCATTGGCTTTCTCCTTTCTAGAATCCCCCCTTAACTTTCCAACATCTTTGGAAATTGTTTTCCTAAACTCTGTCTGTCCTCTACTTCCTCAGGCCAGAAGGACTCTGGGTTTCCTCCGGAGTTTTAGCCTCTATGCATAGTGCCAAATGTATCAGGATAAAAGCCACACAAGTGGGGAAATTCACTTTGTGCCACTCTCTTCTTTCACGTGTCAATTCTCCTTCAGACTCTTCCTACTTTTACGTACTCTTTGAGATGCCAGGCAATTGTTTACTTTTTGTATTTTTCCAGAGTTTATAGTTGTCTGGTAGGAGCTTTTTCAACCATACCAAAAGCAGACTGTTGACTAAATTTTTAATTCTTTTTTACACTACGTAAAAAGATTTTGAGATATTAAAAAAGTTTATTATTCAATTATTCCTTGGGCATACAAATGAACATAATGTGCTAAACCTGGTTTCCCTAGTTCAGTTTTAAAGATGGCTAAAATAAATATGTATAGAAAACAACTTTTTATATGCAGGTGAAAGTAATCATTTCAGTTTCTGTCTCATATCCAATGAGTTATGAATTATACAACTTAAAAACACTGTCAAATTGATGGTACTTAAAAATCATTCTTTAATGCTAATTTTCATGTATGAATTCTCTCAAATCCTTTTCTTGAGAAATGAGAAACTGCAGAATAGAATACAGCCCTACAGAATACCTTCATTCATCTATTTTTATATTTAATCATTTATAAACAATGAGTTGCAGTGGGAGGGTATAGCTCAAGTGGTAGAGCGCATACTTAGCACCCATGAGGACCTGGGTTCAATCCCCAGTACCTCCTCTAAAAATAAATAAACCTAATTACCACCCCCCACTAAAATAAAATAATTAAATAATACAGTAATAAATACAATATTTAAAAAAGCAATGAGTTGTATAAAAGTATATGCGAAAATTTGCTATATTTTCTAAATATCACTATGTTCTCATCAGCTGGTGGTGCAGTCTACTGAGTATCTAGAAGTATCACTAAAATATACAACACTTCAATAACCGAGCTCCAAAACTTCAGTGAGTAATAAAGTTCAAGAAAAAAAAATCTGAGTGCAAACTATGTTATCTTCAAATTCACTTAATAAAAAGACATGGAATCCATTCTACAGTTTCTGAACACAAAGCACTATCTTCCATTACTGGTTACTTACAGTTCCAAAGAAGAGGGCCAAGGACAGAACATTCACTCAGTTTTGCAAAACCACTTTCAGTCTTGATTAACATACTAATTTTGTTTTCTTTTTCTTTTATGATAATCCATAAGCTAGATTTATTTAAAGCAGCCAAACCATTGTTATGATAGTCATAACAATCATAATATTCTAGGTGTTAAGTTAACTTTGACAACACTGCATGGACTTAGTGAAAACAGAGTGTCAGGCTAACAAAGTGTTTTTTATCAGTAAACAAGGAACTCAACAGCAAACATAGATTTCTTTTTTTTGCTCAGTTTCTTAAAGTAACTCATTGCATGTATTAATCTACACAACACTCGGAAATGATTAACTGACTCCTTTCAAAGACTGACTTAAAATGTAAAGATAAAACCTAAATAATAGAAATATGCTCAAAATACTTGCAATTATTTGTTCACAAATTTTGTATACCAATCAGCAAAAGCTGTAAGATAACTCATATCACAATTAGGGATGAAGACAATCTGAAACCACACAGAAATGGCTCTGAGGAATCAACCTGAGGCATGTTATCAGCTTACTGAAGAATGAGCGTGGCCCATGGGAAGGCAGAAAGAGAGGGAGACACGTATAGACAGATACACGGCAAACACAAAAAAAAGAGGGAGAGGAGAGAATGGCAGAGGCTTTAGACTGCGGTCAATGGGGGTGGGCAGTGTGTACGTGAAGGGTGTCAAAGAGATACCAAGGAAGAAAGAGTTTTAGAGAAGGAGGGACACCAGAACAGAGTCAGAGAGAAGGAAAGAGGGGGTAAAATCAGAGAGGCTAAGTAAGAGCCAGAAAGAAAAACAGAGACAGGACACAAAGCATAAAGCCTACTAAAAGGCCTAGCAGCAAATGAGCAAAAATCCTTTCCCTGACTCTCTGATCAGATTAAGTCCTCCACCTGTAGAGGTCAGCTATTCAATACAGGAAGAAGAATGAGAAAGATCTTATTTTTCACATAGAGATGGTGCTATATATTTTATACACAGAGGCTATTCCTCTTACCAACAGTTCCTTGAAGTCATCTGACTTAAAAAATGAATATTCTAAACTGCAAATCTGGTCAATTATATACAACTACTGAAAAATGTTTAATGCTTTCCCCTTCGCATGGAGGACAAGGTTGTGAGCACCTGCCACTCCAAATCCTGGCCTTGCCTACCTTCCAGATTGAGCTTTAGCTTTCCAGAAAGCACCAAGCTGTTCCATGACTCAGACCCCCTGCTCTCCTCTTTCCTTCTTCTGTATAGTAAAGCACTCCTCACAGCCCTTAGTCAAGAGTCTAGTTTATGAAACTTTCCCTGACCTCTCTCCTCCTTCTATTTCTGACCTTCAATAACTTTCTCTTCTGGAGTCCCACTGTATCGTAACATTTCTATTATAGCACTGACCACAAACTATTTCTTTTTTTTTTTTAATGTTTTTATCCTCTAGTAGACCAAAATGTCATCTCTTTACACCACTATCTGAAGTAGAACCTTAAAGAAATAGGCACCTAGTAATTGTTGAACAGGCAGACTAATGTATGAATGTCTAGACCTTAGCTGCTTGATTAGAGCAAAGAGGAAAGTAGATTTCACATAGGTAGACTAAGGATTAATCTCTTACCTGCTTGGAGTTGGTTAAATACAATTTTGCTCCAAGATTTAAAATCTGCAGTTTTACCAAATCATCTTCACTAGTGAAGCTTTTCGCCATCTTCCTCAAAACATCAGGGGCAATTTTAGGAACCCGTTCACAGTTTTCTCCAATCAGCCAAAGGATACTTGCTCTAGCCACAGGCACCTAATATTACAAGCAGATTACATACGATTAAAAACAAGTATTATAAATAAGATAATCATACTCTTCTTAATATTAACATAGAAAAGGCTTTAAATGCTATAAAGCTGTTTGCATCTATTAACTCATTTAATGTATATCCAGGAAGTGCTCTTTTATTTACGAATTTTCTTCAGTTACCAGAAAATCTCATTAAAACTGATTTCAGAGATAATGCTTAGAAAAGATTCATAAAGGAAAAATCATTGGTCTAGAATCTTGATGCTATCAGAGATCTGCAAATTCTTGGGCCAAATCTGGCTGGCTATGCCAACTGTTCACCATTGTTGCTGCTTCTGTGCCATATGAGCAGAAGAGCAGTTGCAACAAAGACCATAAGGCTGAAAATATTTACTTATCCAGTAATTTACAGAAGTCTGTCAACCTCTGCTCTCAGGCATTGCTTCACAAAACTCAATGCCCGTAAAAATTATCTAAGGTTCTGACTAAAACTGTAGGGTTTTGGTATCAGTTCCAAGACAGTAACTCTCGGATGGGGCCTAGGAATCCATGCTTTATGAAGCATCACAGATGATTCTTGAGACAGGTGGTCTGCAAACCACGTTTTGAGAATCCACGGGTAATACAGAAAAAAGAATACACCCATTAAAGACAATGTTTCCAAACCAAAACTGTTATTGTCCTCTATGTATCTGTATCTAAAGCACTGAAATAAATAAAACTGACAAAATCACCAAGGCTTGCTTATAAAATCATGAATGCTCATCTATTATTTGGTTATCAACAAAAGAAAATAGGGAAAAAATAAATTTGTCCAATATTGCATTTTGCCATTTATATATATACTTTTAATAAAGTACATTTCCATATGGTTTGTTTCTTTTTTATATATTTTTTGAAGTATAGTCAGTTTAATTATAAATTGTCAATTTTAATTTGTTTCTTAAACATAAATGTTCTGCTACAAATTGGAAATCTTCCACCAGCACCATTAAGACCAACATTTTATTCAGAATATGCAAATTAGTTCTATTACTATTTGTTTATTTGTATCCTCCTCTATTCCAAAAGGAATTTGAAAGAGTATGTAAATTAGTTTCTGTGAACATTTTCACCTATTACAGAAAATGTGCTTTCTATAATAGATGAAAAAGCCCACAGCTATCATCAAGAGGAGGCAGCATCTAACAAGAGAGAAGACTCTTCCTGAAGTCCTCTCCAGTGTCTCAAATAAAGTCCTAATGTTTTCATCATAGTTTCACAGCTGTACACAGTGTCACTGTTAAAGGAGCAAGAAGGACCTTTGCACAGCTAGAATTTTATCACAGTATCTACCACCTCAAATTCCTTCAAACACCCATTTCATGAAATAATGTAAAACTACTAAGACACCACTAAGTTGGGTCTTTCGCCAGAATCAGAATGAGGTCATTAGAAAACTTTAAAATCAAGTATACATTTTCAAATATCGTAACAGCATCATCTTTAATATTAGAACAAGTTTAGTAAGAGGGAAGAAATCAGTACACTTATGTAATAAGTGTAAGTACTAAGTACAAGTAATAGTGAAATACTAAATGCTGTTACAGATCTATTCACACAGTATGGTAAAACTGGATACCCTTAATGTGTACTGATTTCTGAATAGAAAGAGGCTATTTCTAATGTTCCAAAGGTTACACTGCATTAAGACCTTACTCCCAATCTATTATTTTAAATTGGGCTAAAGAATAGTAATTGAGTGGTACATTAAATTTTCCAGTATGAAGCAACTGAAGTTGCCTGCCATAATGAAAGGTACCTCTAAATAAGAATATATGGGCAACCTCAGATTTCAGTTATGCTAGATTTATTTTTCTTCAGTATTTTATTATATATTGCTAGTATAAAAATTAGAATTCTATGACATATCACAATCTATTACCCCACTTCAAGTAATTTTCCTCTGGTTACATACTTTTTAATTTTTTTTGGCAATTAAAAAGACAATCCCCAAAAGGACTAAGAGATTGTTTATATTCCTATTCATTAATATACTAAGATTAAAATAATATTTAAATACTCTGAACATTCATAATGCATACATTTAGAATATATCTCTTTAAAAAATTAAAAATCAGTAAGTTCTAATGCTCAAAGTGAAAATCTCAGGGTGGTGGTTGGTAGGGTGGTGGTGTTGGGGGCCAGGGTAATATTCAGAGGTTCTAGAACTAAGGTAATCAAATTTCTAGTAGACATATAGAAAACTTAGAAAACTTCTCCACAGAAAGAAATAGTATTGATATAAGATATTAATACCAATCTTTCAGTGATGGCATTAAAAAGCTTAGAAAACTGACAAATCCAAATGTTTTTGGGCCTTTGGCTGGAATTAGAATCATAAAATTTTCAGGTTCCAGCCCTCCCTTTCTGTCCCAATTAAGTTATAGGACTTTTATTTGCACACGACTGATACTATGAATCCATGGCCACTATTTTCAAAGATCTGAAGCAACTGAAAAAAGAGCAAGTTAAGAAAATTAGTCGCTTTTTGTTCTCCACAGTCTCTTCAACCACAGAATAAATAGGAATACTGAACTAAAGCCAAACTAATAACACACATGTACGCACATGATATAATACTTTCATTATGAACCTCGCTTTTCAGTATTTTCAAAGACAAACTGGATTGTAAATGACTTTGCCTGATTCTTTATTCTAAATGCCCTGAGCAAGTGGTTAAGTGCACTTTTTAAACCTTCTACCAGAAGGCAGTTTCCACCGCCATTTTAACCCATTAACTTGCTTGCAAAAACGAGTAATGTTTCCTAGCTGACCACAGCAGTTATAGAAAGACATCTAGAAAGACGTTACAGATCACACTGTGAGCAGTTCAATTTAAAAGCTATTGTGTTACAATACCAGCTCACTGCACGACGCAACAGTGTAAAATAAATCCTGTAAAAACATCAATTTTATTTATTTAAATGTCAAAGCCAAAATCAGTAGACACCTAAGCAAACTGCATACAAATAGCAAATCAGATCCAATATTCCGTATCTGGACTCGATAAGCATTAAAACACTTAAGTGTGAATTAAGTGGGGGTGGCAGGGCAAGTGTAGTTAACTTGTGAAATGGCTGGCATTAAGTGAGGCACCTGAGCAAGGAGTACATAAAGCATCACTTCAGGCTTGCTCAGGAGTCTTTACAAAATAAATCTTTCAACTGTCCTTTTAGGGTATGAAATCCTCACCTGTCCCATTAAACATGTGAAACCTTGTTATAACAACCCTTGAGTAGTCTGCATTTTATTCTGAAAGAGCTTTGTTTCAAAAGCAGTATTTACTACAAATGAAGGCTACTTCAAAGGTTAAAATATTAACAGTTAGAACATGTAAGGTGACTGTACCATCACGTAAATTATTCAGTATAAATAAAATGTTTAAATAGAATTAATTTAAATATTAGTTTTCAGATTTTCAACTATACCATTTACTAAATAACAAATGGAATCAAAGTCTTGAATATGATAACATCTATGTTCTCTTCTTAAAAAAAACTACATAGCAAACATCTATTGAGCTTTTACCATATTTTACTGGCACTCTTTTTTAAGTACTTTACCTGTTTTCTCAGTCAATTATCACAAAAGCCCTACGAAGTAGGCTCTACCATTATCCCCACTTGATATATGAGGAAACTGGGGCACAAAGGAATTAAGAAACTTGCCCAACATCTCATAGCTTGTCAGAGTTCACCATGGCCACTGGGCAGAGACAATGAGTGTGCTATATACTAGGGAGAACACTGGCCAGCAGGGCAAGGAGACTGGTTCTGGTCCCAGACTGATCATGCGTATCTTGGAGACAAACAACTTCACCTCACTGGGTCTTGTTTACTCATTCATCAAATGAAAGCTTTCTCCTTTGTCCCTGTTCTTCCGCCACACTGTGCAATGGCACACTTCAGGCCTCCTGCAGCTTCTTCAGAGCCAGCCCCTTTTCTCCAGGGTTGTTCCAGACCTTCCTCTTGCCTGTTCCCACACTCATGCACGTGGGGGCATTTTCCACTTCCTTTCACCTGTGGTTTTATGGATAAGTAAGGTGGCCAGGGTGGGAGGAGGTCTGGCTGTCAGTTCTGTTCCTCTCACCCGAGAGGGTCCATGAGCCCAGGATTCTGTCCAGAGAAAGTGGCTTAGGCACTGTGGGAAAACGTGCTCAATCGTGTCCTCTTGTCCTCTGACACTGGTAAGACAGGCTCTTTCTAAAATCCAGGGGTCCAGGATTTAGGTGAAATAGGCAGAGATTCAGGAAGAAAGAGGTCTCATTTAAAGCTCTCAGGCTCAATTTTAGAATCACTTGCTCCCATTTGAGTGTCATCAGGTTCCTGGGCATTTTAATAAAGCCCTGATTTCTTTTCTACTTGGCTGTTGTTCTTATGTGAACAGGTCTCTTGACTGGAGCAGAGATTCTGGGGACTCAGTAACTCCCCTTTCCTGATTTTGGAGCTACTGTCAGCTACCTCCCTCACCTCATTCTTCTGCAATAACTTGTGCCTCCACCCCTGACCATTTTTAGGGTTCTGCATCACCATCTGTCTTGCTTTTTTCTTCCTTGTCCCACTTCAAGCACTGCAGGTTCCTGCGATGTGTAAATAGCAACAATTCTTTATCAACTTTTCATTCTCCAAAACTTCAAATTTTTCTGTAGAATTGCATATCATTGTCTTGTAATTATTTTAATCTCTCCTATATCACAGTCCCAATTTGTCGACTTTTGCTTTCTCTCCACCTTATCAGAATCAGGAGGGGTTTTCTATTTTATTATCTTTCCATAGGACCAGATTTAAGATGTATTTATCAATTTCAACTATCTTTTTTTGGTATTCTATTTTACAAATCAACTTTGATACCTCTCAGGTTTTTACACTTTGTTTCATTCAAATATCTTAGGACAAACACCAAATTCTTTTATTTTTGGTCTCTTTACTTTAAAAAGGGTGGCAGTTACAGCTTTAGTCATGTGCCACACATTTTGAAATAAAATGTTTTCTTTTTCTGTTTTTTTTTTTGAAGTTTTCATTTTTTTCTTTAAAATTTTTCTGATCTAAAAGTATATTTCTTACTTCATAACTTGTCTGAAAGCTTTTTGTATTAGTTAATTCTTATGTTATTGCCTAAGGTTAAAAAACATAAAAGCTTTAAGTTTACTTTACATCCAAATACATGATTTCTTGTAAATGTTCTATGGATATATCCATAAAAGTGGGTATTATCTATTTCAAGAGATATGAAATTTTAGCTATATTTACTAAATAAAGTATTCTATTATTTAGTTTTTCTATGTCCTTACATCTAAATCTTACTTAAAATCTCCTAGGTATATCTACTATGAGAAAAGCATATTAAAGTCACCTACCAAAACTGTATTTTATCAGCTTCTCCTTGCATTTCCAATAGATTTTTTCCTTACATATTTATTTGGTTGCCATATTTTTTGTGCATTTGGTTTATGCTTCTTAGTTTTTTAGTAAATTGGCCTCTTTTTTCATTTTATAATATTTTATTTTATCCTGTTAAATGCTTTTAATTAATTTAAAATCTTACATTCTTGTTCATATTCACTTAATATTTCTTACCTTACTTATTTATTTTCAACTTTTATCATTTTGATGATGGTGTTTTAATTATAAATGGCATCTATCTAGCTTTTGGTTTTCATTCCAGTTTGAAAGTCTGTCTTCTAATGAGAGAATTCAGTCCATTCACATTCAAAGTAGGATATATTTGACTTTTACTCTTCCATTTTACTTCTTGATTGTAACTCTTCCATTTTAATTTTTAAAATTATTTATTTACTTTACATTTCTGTTTTCTTTTTTTCCCTTAGTGGATTTAGAATTCCCACCATACTTTTGTGTTCCACTAATGGTTATCTTCTGTCTGACAAAAGCATAAAAAACAAAATGAACAAACAAACAAAAAAAAACAGGCTTTGCTATATAGGTCTGTAAAAAAGCATTTACTTGGCTAATATTCCAACAACTGTTAGAAAGTAGATGCAATCAAAAATTTTCCGAAGCCTCACACAGGGACATAGTCAAACACAACAAATTCTTCCAAGAAAGTCTGAGGTTTGCTTGATATGAGTCTCATACACTGCCACAGGTTTCGTGTATAAGCAGCTACATTCACCTGGAAGCCCTACCGCTCCCTTGTCTTTGCCTCTTCCTTTTTAACAAGACCAGAACAACTTTAAGAGCACAAGTTTTAACTAAATTCTGCACAAGATGATTGGGAACACAGAACTCCTCTTTTTTTCGCATAACTAGACACATATTTCTCCACCATTCCTTATAAACAAGATATTAACTATTTCCCCCACCCAAACCCACTATTTTCACCCCGAGATAATCTATTTTCTCCTTACTACTTTTTAAACACAAGGTGAGAATACTAAAATAATTTCACCTCCCTCCACTGCCTTCCTCCCATGAGACCTTCAAAACACTTTTATTCTGCCCCCATCCCTTCCTACCCCTATGTTTTCTAAGATTCTTCAATGTTTTCAGTTTTAGGTTATTAGAATTCCCATTATATCATGCCCCTTCTTTTGCATTTAGCACTTCTGTTAGACATTCCTAGTCTATCTTTATACACTTAATTATGTGTATAAACTTATACATACACTCATGTATGCATCTCTATTCTTGTCTTCCCCTATCTAGAGTGCCCTGCTTTGGGTCATTAGTTCTTGCTTACAATAAAAATGGTTCACAGTAGAAGATGTAACCCTTCTCTAGAAGGTGTCTAAACAGGGGTACGAGTATTTGTGATTGTTACAATGACTAAAACTACGACTGAAATTTGATGCTTGATACAAAGGGATCCTGGATGTCTATCTCAGGAGACTTGAGAAGGTTTACCCTCTCATCTCCTATCAACAGATCACTGACAATAATATCAAACATCTGTTCTACATATGTGCAAATATGGACCAACCTAATGCCAAATTTGTCAATAATTTTGGGGAATCAAAAGGAAACAACAATAAAATCCTGACCAGGTCGGTGAGAAGGCAAATGAATTGAACACAAAAGAGAAACAGACTAGAAATGGAAGACAGATATAGTATGATGTATTGGCTAAGAAAGCAAACTTACTGGCAACGTGACCTTAGGCAAGTTACCTGTGCCTCAGTTTTCTCTTATGAGAAAATCAGAATACCAACAGAACCTACCTTTCAGAGTTATTATTAAAATTAATGATTTATATTTTTAAGTTGCTTAGAATACTGCCTGACATATAATTAGCACTATAGGAGTTATGTTAAACAAATAAGCACAATATAAAAGGAGCCAGAAGAATGCTTACTAAATTTAAATCTTATCAAGTGTGTCTTCCTCAAAAACTTTAACTATAGCCATGATCATAATAACAGCTCACACTAAGCACTGTTCTAAGTGTTTCATATATGTTGACTCATTTATTCCTCACAATACATCTATCCTATTGTTACAGAGGAGAAAACTGGAGCAGAGAGTCAAGTAGCTTGCTTAAGTTCACAAAGCTAGTAAAAGGTAGAGACTAAATTTGAACCCAAGTCATCTGGTTTTCATATCCACTCTCTTAACCTCTCATATACAATCTTTATAAGAAGTCCTGACTTTGATTATTAATCAACAGTAAGAGTAGATATGAAGACAAAGAACTCTCTGGTGAGGATGTGGTGGAAGATCAGATGCTAAGTGAACCCTGAGAGTGTTATTCTTAGCCTTAAGATAAATGTGTAACTGCTCTGCAAGCTTTAATAACACACTGAAGGAAAGAAAACTTTGCCACCAGGGAGATTAAAAATGGGTCCTGACTGGTAGGCTCCAAACCTAGCCATCTATTACTTTTAACTACACAAGTAAGATCCCTCTGAACAGACTCAGTATAGATTACTTCATCTTCAAACAAGGAAATACAGCTGACCCTTGCACAACACAGGTTTGAGCTGCATGGGTCCACTTACACACAAATTTATTTTTCAATAAATAGACAGTCAGCCCACCATATTCCCAGTTTTTGCTACACAGATTCAACCAATCTCAGACGGAAACTTCCATCAGTGGTTGGCTGAATCCATGGATGCAAAACCTGCAAATATAAGGGCTGATTGTAATATACTGACTCCCTTAAACTACAACTCCTCTAGTTATAGAACATTAGCTGTCAAACCAACATTCCAAGGACTGCAGAGTAAAGGACAAACACAATGGAGAAGGGTTTGAAGAAAAATCAGACAGAAGCCAAGGAGAGAGAATGTTTCAAAAGGGAAGAGGTGGTCAGCAAAATCAAATGCTAATGAAGGATCAAGAAAGATGTGGACAGCAAATAATCCACTGGATTTAATGAAAAGCAGATAGTGACCTTGGAAAAGCAGAATTGGTGGAGTGGTGGAGAGCCAAAATCAGACTGTGATGGGTTGAAAAGTTGAAGGTAAGGAAATAAAATTGCTTTCAGGTAATTCTTCCAAAAATTTTAGTTCTAAAGGGAAGAAGAAAATGAAATAGGATGCAAATAACAGTAACAGCTAACACACAGTGCTATGTGCCAGGCAGTGTTCTTGGAGCTCTACATACGTTCACTAAGGCAATACCTACAATGACACAGGTTCTTCCACTCTCACCATTTTACAGATGGGAAAAGTGAAGTACAGAGATTTTAATGTAAGGACATGGAGCTGGTAAGTGACAGAGCAGACACTGGGAAAGAGATGTTTGTACACTCATCTATGCATGCACATGTGTACCTACAAATGTGCGTAGACATACACATACAAGCACATATACACTCAAACACATCTAGATATCTATCCAAAAACCCATGAAGTTCACACTGGTATTTCCAATTCCAATGCAATACTGCAATATTTATCCTATCCTTCCCTCTTTCCAGTTTTGTGATTCCCTTCCACAACAGTGCAGAATCTTAGAACAAGGATTTGAATCTAGATGTTCAGCTCTCTTCACCTTATACTCTAGTATGTCCATTTATTTTAACAAAACTATAATTTACTGAATAGAATTCAGCTGAATTGGTACTCAAAGCAAAGATCTCTTAATTGGTACTCACAGTGATATTGTCCAAGAGTTTGGCCATATGTTTAATAATTTCAGCATGTTGTACGGGTTGCATCTGCAGTAATTTCTTAATAACAACCACACTTTCAGCAACAACTATTTCTGGAAAAAAAATCAGATTATTCATTAAATGTGTGTAATGCAATTCAAATGCATTATTTTTGGTAAAATGTAAATTTAAATTAGCAAAACATTCTATATGTCTTAAATGACTAGGGTGAAAACTATAACCATGAGTGTACTTCTAAGTTTTTTGGGTGAACATTCATCTGAACTAGAAGCCTATACTTTAATTTCTAACTTCCTTTTGTGTCCCCTAGCTTCTGATATTCCTTTCGAATCTCAGCTTCTTTAATTCAGAAAAGCAAAGTGAGGTAAGACTATGTAATCACCATAATGTTCAAGTATCTTTGGCTTTTAACCACAGCTCTCAAATAGCTCTTTGATTCCTACCAATTATATAGTGGTAAATCAAACACCTACAATCTAATTAACATTTTTTTCAATTCTAAAGAAAATAGCAAACTTAAAAAAAAATTCCTGAAGTGACATGTCCAGAAAAGTGAGTAGTAAGAATTATTAGTAGCAGGAAAGATGTTACTATAGAAATAGCATGGACTTCAGAGCCAGAAAGAGAGGGCCTGTGAGCTAAACTATCTCCATTTTGATGCATGAATCCACTCTCTGTCTTTCTTGGTCCAACTATGTGCCCTTAGAGGCTGACCTCTGTGGACAGCATCAACCAGACTCCTTTGCCCCTAACTTCCAGCTATATTTAACCAATAGGAAGAACCAGCAGGAGATCTGGGGGCAGGAATGAATATTTATTATCCTGAATCCCTCTCCTGCCAGGCCTCCCTGGCAATGCTCACATGTCTCTAACGAAGGTTTCAGCTCCTACGGGTCTCCTGCAGGATCTGGTAACTGCCTCCACTCCTCAAACCCCTTCCCTTCAATTCTAGAGATGGTAAGGGCTTCTCACGGTTGCTGGCCTGCTAGTCCCAGGGTGTAACATCATACCTTGTTGGAGTCCCTTAACTCTGCTCATGGTTTTTTTTCTTTTAAATTTTTTTTTTTTATATATAAACTTTTTTTATTGGGTTATACTCATTTTACAAGCTCACGTTTTATAAATAGTTCCTTCATTAAATTCTCTTAAGTCATCCCTTTTAAGTGTATCATCTGTTTCTTGCCAGGGCCTTAACTAAAACAGTAATTGGTACTAAGAGTGGCTCGAGAAAGCAGATCCTCAAATTGGGATTCTGAGATTGAGATCACACTGAAGTGGCTAATCACTGGTCCAGAATTACGTTTTTGGTGGCACCAGTAGAGAAATTTAATAAACTAGCCAGAGCACCTGACCTTTGGAATAAATCTTATATAAACGATTACTAATGCTACTGATGTCAAAGAAATACAACAAAACTGCCTTTACTTATTATGGTTTTTTTTTTTTTATAAACTGGGATTCATGAATATTAGAGATTCCCTGGGCATACACTATACAGGTTTATTTTAATATTATACTAGAAATATACCATGATTTGTGTTCTGTTTCTCTTTTCCTCTGAAAAGTATTTTCTTATCTAGCTCCCTTGAAGAATATAAGCAAAATTTTTATTAATCATCATTAAACATACGTATTTCAAACTAGATATATGTACACACACACCCCCCCCCTTTCTCCATGGGAATGATAAATTAATACTGCATAATGTTTTAGTTTATAAAATGGTATCATATTTCTTTTTCTTCTTACAATACCATATGGTAGGTACCTCATTATCATCATTTTAAAGATGAAGAAAGAGAGATGAACTGGAATATATGACTTTGTCCAAAATTCAAACTCAGAACCAGAATATATACTATTTTACCTCTAATGTTCTATGTTACTATGGGCAGGTATTACTTTTATAAAGACCACCTCTTGGAGCCATGAGGAAAACAAAGATAAATCAGAATGAGACTCTGCCC
The DNA here is from genome assembly GCF_036321535.1 of Camelus dromedarius. NCBI lineage: Eukaryota > Metazoa > Chordata > Mammalia > Artiodactyla > Camelidae > Camelus > Camelus dromedarius. The sequence goes on from NC_087438.1 coordinate 51,842,510, forward strand.
TCATCAAATTTGCACTCTACTAGGAAACATTATGTGGTTATGTAAGCAATTACCATGTAAGGTAAAGTATGGTCTAAGTGTGGTTTTAAAGAAGCCACAGTATAAAAATTTATATTTTTAAAATGTATTATTGCAAAACTAGCCTAAGTGAAAATTTTAAAGTTGTATACTTTTAATTATGCACATGTGGAGGCAGTGTTGGCTATAGGTGAAATAAGTTTGGCACTGTTTATCCTTTGGTGCTACCTTAGTTTCCTATTGTTGTTACAGATTAGCACAAATTTAGCAGCTTACAGTTCTGGAGCCAGAAGTTAACACAAGTTTTATGGAGCTAAAATCAAGGTATCAGCAGGACTAAGTTCTCTATGGAGGCTCTGGAGGAAAATCCATTCTTTGCCTTTTCCAAATTCTAGAGGCTGCCCACATACCTTGGCTCAAGGTCCCCTTCCAGCAATGGCATCACTCTAACCTCTGCTTCTGACATCTGACTTTCTTGATTACACTGAGCCCATCTGAACAATCTTCCCATCTCAAGAATCTTAATCACATCTATAAAGTTCTTTTTGCCACATTAGGTAACATATTCACAGGTTCCAGGCATCGGGACCTGGACATCTTGCAGGGGTGGGATGTGGTGGGGATTCTGCCTAACCCAGGTGCCTTCTCATTCCCTTCAGGTAATTCCACCCTGCTTTTCCCTTACACTACCTTGTGGTTTTCAAAGACCTCAGCACTGTGGTGGGACTCCACTACAAGCACAAAATGATCTTATGTTCTGGACCTTTCCCAGCTTTCTCCTTGTCTTCAACAGAACTTAACAGGCCCAGTCTAAGAATTACAGCCTACTATTTTAAAAACTTTTTGTTTTGTTTTGGTAAGAACATTTAACATTAGATTTACCCTCTTAACAAAATTTTAAGTGTACATCACATCAGTGTTGACCACAGGTACAATGTTGTACATACAGCAGATCTCTAGAGCTTATCCATGTTGCTTAACTGAAACTTGATGCCTGCTGATCAGTAGCTCCCCACTTCCCTTCCCCCGAACCCCCAGCCCCTGGCAAGTACCTTTCCACTCTTGGATTCTATGAATTTGACTATTTTAATACCTCATACAAGTAGAATCATTCAGTGTTTGTCTTTCTGTGACTGGTTTATTTTATTTAAGGTCCTCAAGATTAGTACAGTCAACTCTTATATCCATTTTACAAATGAGGAATCTGAAGCCCAGGGAGATTGGGTAATTTATTCAAGGTAACATTAACATTCAAACATAGGTAGTCTAGTTCTGCCTGTAAGCAGATAGCCGGCAACAGAGTAACTGGTCAATACAGAAAGACTACAGGACACTTGTTTTATATTACTGTCTCCCTCCATTAGATTACGAGCTCTCTAAAGGCAGAAACATTTATAGGCTGAATGAATTTCTTATTCATCTATTCAACAATTACTAAATACCTCAACTGATTCAAGTCTTCAACAAATGCTTACTAGATTATATAAAACTAAACAAAACAAAAAATAGTCCTCTGTTCTAATCCTTTTAATTTACAGTAGATGTTAAGAAGGTTATTAAGACAAGCAAATTTTGCTAATATATTACCTAGGGAATTAAATTATCCTAAGTCATTTGAAATGCAGCTTTCTCCTAAAGGTGCTTAAGAAATCTGGTTATCAGTGAATCTTACATAATGATAACTGGATTATTTTAGGGCAAGAAGTCCTATCCATGCCAAGAAGGAAGAAATCAACAATAATAAACAATAAAAAACCCTACAGGTCCAAGAAGAATATATTAAATATATGTAAAAACAATGAAGTCTCATTGTTGTCCCTGAGGTTTTAAGATATATGATCGGAAGAGATGATGGGGTATTCATAGTAATACAAAATCAGAGTCACAGATCCTTAGGGCCTCAAAAGATCTTACAGATTTTAAAGAAACAGAGGCCTTATTCACAATATTTATTCCTAAAAGCAAAATTTTTAATAGGAAGAGAAAGGGGCTTGGTTGTCACGATTGGTCATTATAAGTTAAAAATATCACTAGCTTCTTTAATGTTACTGATTTAATATAAACATTCTCCTTATTTGTTTTATTGCTCACTTTTACTGAGCCAGATTTCCAAACTACAGAAGTGTAGCAATACGATAAAGAGTTATAGAATCAGGCTAATGATGATTATGCAACCAGAAACTGAAAAGTAACAATTTAAGTTTCTTAATATTCAAAGCAGTAAAAAAAATTCATGTCTATAAACAGTTTTGATTTACCAAAAACAAAAGCCTAAGTAGTAAAGTATCAGTATTTAAATTAGTAAATCCTTCTACCTTGAAGAGTGATTATAAGTTATGTTAGCCTCCTGTTGTCCAATTATAAAATGATCTATTCTTCCCTTAAAAGTACTACAAGGGTACAGAATATTCATCTTTTAAACCTAAGTCAATAAAAAATATTTTTTTAGAAACTAATGTGTTACAAAGCTGAGGTAGAAACAACTGCTTTAAAATCTAGCTTGAAAATTTCACATGAGAAAAAGGGGTCAAAATATAAAACTGAGAAACCTTGAATATATTTCATATTTGAAAGAGATAATCAGTGTTTTGATTTGTGGTGCTTTTTGTATGCAACCAAATTGGAGTGTGTCTTCTTTGGTCATTACTAAAGATACAGGAAGATGAAAACATATTTTTAAACTCACATTTTAAAGTGTGATTAAAGTGTGACACAGAAACAGAGACAAAAAGAACGTTACCGTTAAAAGCAGAAATAGATAAAATGGACGGCATTTAGCATCCTGTCTTCTGTAGTTATCTTCTACAGTCAAATTTTTTAAAAAACCTATTTCCATGATAATTTTTGTTGCCACTTATTTGGAATTACAATACTGCATGGAGAAAAATGTTCTATCCATCATAATATTTCGAGTTTACAGGTGAAAGTTGATAATTTTATGCTCACAATAAAGATCATTCATTTTCGGATAAATTTCCTTACAACTTTTTTTCATTTGGAAGTACTTACAACAATGCTAACAGCTTTCTAAAGAGATATGCATGCGGGAAAAGACAATTAGGGATAATAGAACCGTTGTAGGAAAAAGTTATTTTTCACATAAAATATAAAAAAAAAAATCTATTTCATTGTTTTACCTTATGGTTGCTATGTCACATATGTCTGTGTCTAGATATATTATATCTGTATTATATATAGATATAATTCCACAAAAAATTTCAATGATTTTACACAGAAAATTATGCTTTTCCTAAAAAGAATCTCTTGTTTTAATCTCATTTTAATTAAATTAAGTAAATAATTTTAAAGGAGAAAGTTGAATCATTTTTTAAAAAATATTATTATTTTTTTTTTATTTTGATGGGGGGAGGTAACTACGTTTATTTATTTTTAGAGGAGGTACTGGGGATTGAACCCAGGACCTCATGCATGCTAAGCAAGCGTTCTATCACTTAAGCTATACTATAGCCTACCCCCCTGAATCATTTTTCTTTCCTCTTCAAATGGTCTCATTTATTCTAAAGCCAGATCATAGAAATAACTGACATTTTACCACAGAAAGCATGAAGTCTAGACTATGTATTTCACTGGATATTACCTACCCAGTTTTACAAAATGTTCAGACACTGGCTTAAAAACATGAAGCTGTTGATGACTTCTAAATCTAATTAATCTTGAGTATAAAATTATTGGGTGGATTTCTGGGAAAAAACTCTGAAGGTACACATCTGACATACTTTTTTGATCTAGTCTTTGCAACCTCTCATGTTATAAAGTCATTTGCCTGCTTTTAGCACCCTCTGCAGGTGAACCAATATTGTACATGACTTACATGACATTAAAAAGCAGTAAAATGGAACCTCTGTGGAAAGCATACGATGAGAGTAGTTCAACGGCGAAGAAATAAAATAAACAGATTACATTTTCTTAGTTCTGTTCAGGCAAGAAAATTCTGTTTACAAGTTGATTGTCTAATTTACTAAGACAACAACAAAAAACTGTGTGTGTGTATTTCAAAGATAAAATGTTACTATTCATTGTGATCATGCTATTGGCATACAGGAAAAACTAAAATGCAAAATTAAAAGGAAGTTACAATTTGCTGATCATACCAAGAATATTCAAATGATAAATTATTTGAAAGTAAAATGAAACTGTCAACTTACCATCCCTGTTGGACAACAAACACACGAGGCCATTGAGGCACGTGTCAGTGACTTCTGAGATGTTGGTAGCACATCTGCCTATAGTTTGAATAGTGGCTGCTGCAAATTGTTTATCCTGGCTCTTCACATAGGTCTAAAAAATATTATCTCAATTAGTTTATACATTGGCACTATCAAGTGACCAAAAGAATCCCTATGATATTAAGCTTTGTCAATACATGAGAATTCTAGAATACATAATCTGCACACCTATAGGCTCAGCAGGAGGTCCAATTCTTGACTTAATTTAGTTTTGTTTTTCATTTAAAGAATGTGGCTACAGAAGAGGCACAGTCTCAAGCCAGGTTCATTCACCTGTGGCCACAGTGGCTTATGACTCCAATACAGATAGTGGGGAGCAGTCACCCAAAGACAGCAATTAGTTTAAGTGCAAGGTTGAAAGAGATGATGAGAACTCTCTCTTTGGAGGTTTCAGTTCATTTAACCAGCAGCATCTGTGAATCTATGAAAAAAGGGTTGCTTTTTCAGAGATACTAAACCTAAAAATTGGAAAAGAAGAAAAAGGACCAATACACTACTGATAAACATTTTACATTCAAAATGGTATCTGAACAGTAGTAAAATACAATAGCTACAGTGAGTAGCATTTCCATAAAGACTTTATAAATACTCAATTTACAACAAAATAAAATACATTTTGGAAAAAGATTTTCTTTAAAAGAATGCTTTAAAAACACACCATAAACCATATATTTATACAAACTTAGAAATAAATCACTTACTTATTATAGACCTAAGGAATTCACTTTGGTTATAACTTCCCTAATTTAAAAACTAAGCTTTTATTGTGTACAGAAATAAAAGTACTTTTAATATGCATATTTATACATAATATTATATATAAATGGAATTTAAAATCCTCTTTTCAACTGAAATTTATTTAAAAGATTCTTATCCTCAAGTGACAAGTACACAATGTAGAATTGACACCATGTTCATCTAACATGCAAAAAAGGATATGCATTTAATGGTGCCTAATGGCAAATGGAAGAGAAAATCCAAGAATATCTAAAAAGACACACAAATTTATTGAAAATGGTACCAAGAACACAATGAAATATTAAAGAAATAAATTAAACAAAATGAACTCTTTTAGTTCCATGTAGGAAAGATTAGCTGTATGTAAAACCATTTCCCAGTTGATTACCTAATTTCCTCAAAAAAAAAGGAGTCTTTTAGAAAAGTTCTCTATTTTACTCATAAAGTTATTATAAGTATGTACACATCTATGAACATAACCTATAAACACAGAAATAAGGTACAAATACAGACAGTGATAAAAATGGAAAAAAGAAGAAAGAATATATTATAAAGTCTGACTAAACAATGGACCATATTAAACATTCTGATATTATATGAAATGACTGGATCACCAATATTCTGAAACAGGTCCAACGTGTCACCTCTATACAACTAAACAATGCCACAGAATTATCTGAGACTCACTCCCTACAACCCCACTAAACCAGACATAAGCAGAAAGTAGACAGCAGAAGGACATAAAAAACAGATCACACATGACAACAGGAAAAGGGACAACTGCAAACACAAAGACAGAAACTTAAAAAACTTAAAAATAAATAAATAAGCAAACCAACAAAAATGAATTAAAAGTCAAATATGAGCAATGTTCTGTAACTATAAATTATTGGTTAAAAACTTGAGATACTATTATTTTCTGGCATGTACATTTAAGATGAGCAGGTATCCAAGACATCCTAATTTTACAAGGAGTTTTTCTAGAAAAATATATAGCATGAAAGGGCAGTAACCCAGTTATGAAATTATAAAGCATGGACATGTTATAATACTCTACTATTCCTGATAAAAGTATAAGATCACATAGTTAAAAAGAAACACAATGTCTATATAGCTAAAGAGAAATTTAATACAGGCATATGGAATGATTATGGCAACAAAATAACTTAAAATAAAAGCTGGGATTTGACAAAAACTCTAATTAGCATATAGCATGTGGTATAGTTTTGTTAAGAAAACTGCTGACTAGATGTAAAACCCATAATACTGATACGAGGCTTTCTATTACTATGCTCCACCACTAAGTCTTCAGAGATGAACCTTCCATCATAAAGGGCATAAGATCCATGAGGTAATTTTTAAATAATACTTTTTGGGGGTGTGTAGCTACGAAGCATCTCATATTTCAACAAAAACGATTTTTAAAATACAGCAAAACAAAACATTAACAGTAATTTAAAAAATTATGATAGGAGCAATTTTAAACCAATTTTTTGAGCTATATATGAAACTAAGAGGACAATGTCTAAAACAGTGGTATGTCAATCAAACAGGGACAACAAGGTAAGAAAAGAAGCCATTTTCATGAGTGCAGAGCATGGACTATTGATGGTGACAGCACAAAGAGACAGAATCCCTACCGTTATTTAATTTCAAACAAAGGGTTATAAACCAATCTTTCAAATCCTATGATATGAAAACATGAAAGGGGTTACTATTCCATTTCTCTTAAATTTTAAATTTGTAGTTAATGTTTATTCTTTAAAATTTATAAATGTATTAGTTGTCAATCTTCTTGAATCACTGTTTTATTCATAACATTACACACATCTAAATTAAGAAAGATGTGTATCTAACTTTGAACAGATGCTTCAGAAGTTACTGTATAATTAGCATTGTACACAAACCTGAAATTCTCGAAGAAGAGTTGAAATGTTGGCTTCATTTGCCAAGTTTGTCAAAATTTCAAGCTATCATAGAAAAAAAGAAAAAGTATACATTTTAAAATACAAATAAAAAAGGATGAATTTAATAAAGGTTAGACATTTAATAGGAAGGTAATTTCTTTTTTTTTTTTTTAAATCACACTATTATAAAGGTTGTGAGGCATTATATCCTTCAGGTGAACTTTATCTCCCTATATCTACAAATAGAGAATAATTATACAGTGCTTAAAAAATATTTCCAAAAGCGAATCCTGTATCTTCTTTTGTTTGTCCCAGCTTTACAGTGTATATCTAATTAACCTAAAGACTTAAGGTAGTTTGACTTCTTTTTTCTATTATTAATAAAGGTAGAAAATAACTTGCCCCCCATGCAATACCTCTGCATTCCAAATAAAGTTAATTCTCTTAATTTGTTCTTCTTCATCCTATCAGCCCAAATACTGAGATATTATACTTCTCTCTTCTGGATTTATAATTATAAGAAATATGCAATTAAAAATTCATCTCCAATAGCTTCACTAAAAACATTTCAGTTTCTACTC